>NW_028320228.1:0-52500 GCF_062004578.1 Staurois parvus
GTGTTGGTAGCCGCCATATGTCAGAGTGGAGGCATTGGAGCTCGCTGTGGTGACAGCAGGGAGGGCTGCCTGACATTTTGCTGTCAGATAAAATCTACACTTTAATTCAAAGAGCTGATTAAAAATTCATTGCGCCGAGCTCTGCGATAATTAGCAGGCAGCAACCTTGTTTGGTGTCTTTTGTAAAAGTTCAGAAACATTCCGGTCGGCGGATTGGCTTCTCCCCAATAACTGGCTTTATAATGTGCATGGCGGCTTTGTACGGTCTGTAGACTCTTCTCTGGGGGGCGCTCAGTGTCCTCCGCGCCCAACCAACAATAAAATCCCTTTATTAAAGAAAAGAAACATTTAATAGAAGATACTTCTTATACCCGACTGGCGGAGGATTATCACTTTGTCTTTTTTCAGCCAGACTAACTACGTAACTTCCATCCAGTCTGTCTCGTCCATTCTAATAGGAAAGCCTAGCACTAGCTCTGCTCTCCGTAATGCTCCGTCATACTGACGTTCTAGAGGCAGGGCTACCCTAATAGCATCATGGGCCCCTGAGCAAAGTAATGCACTGGGGCCCCCTACCAGCCTGCCCCAATTTATGCACCTACTCTCAAGAACTAATGTATAAATAGTTGATGGAATTAAACATATTTATTAGGACTTTCAAAATAATTGATTTTAACCTCTTCACGCCGGCCGCACACAAATCTTCGGTCTCCCGATGTCTGGGCCTAGATTCTGAGCGGCCGCACATTTGCTTTCAGGTAAGAAACAACATATGTGGTGAGAGCGCGCGCCCCTACACGCTCCCAGCACGCATGTCCGGTACTCACGGAAAGGTCCTAGTCTCCTCTTTCGATTGGGACCTTTCCCGATCATGTGACCGCTGTGATGACGCGTCACGGCAGTCACATGATCCCTAAACTCTGCCCCACCCGTCCCGCCTCCTGGCTTCTGAAACTCTTAAAGGGCTGGGAGGTGCCGGCGTGAAGGGGTCAAACAATAAGAACACACTTCATAATTCAAAGACTAATCAACACAAAGGGGGGGGTCAGGAGGGCACAGTACAGGGGGGGGTCAGGAGGGCACAGTACAGGGGGGGGTCAGGAGGGCACAGTACAGGGGGGGGTCAGGAGGGCACAGTACAGGGGGGGGTCAGGAGGGCACAGTACAGGGGGGGTCAGGAGGGCACAGTACAGGGGGGGTCAGGAGGGCACAGTACAGGGGGGGGTCAGGAGGGCACAGTACGGGGGGGTCAGGAGGGCACAGTACGGGGGGGTCAGGAGGGCACAGTACGGGGGGGGGTCAGGAGGGCACAGTACAGGGGGAGTCAGGAGGGCACAGTACAGGGGGGGTCAGGAGGGCACAGTACAGGGGGGGTCAGGAGGGCACAGTACAGGGGGGGTCAGGAGGGCACAGTACAGGGGGAGTCTGGAGGGCACAGTACAGGGGGGGGGGTCAGGAGGGCACAGTACAGGGGAGTCAGGAGGACACAGTACAGGGGAGTCAGGAGGGCACAGTACAGGGGGGGGGTCGGGAGGGCACAGTACAGGGGGGAGTCGGGAGGGCACAGTACGGGGGGGTCGGGAGGGCACAGTACAGGGGGTCGGGAGGGCACAGTACTGGGATCAGTCTGGAGAACAGCAGGCTCCACCCACTACAGGAGGAGGTGGACACAAGATCAGTCACCCTACACAAGGAGGGACAGCAGAGCTGTAGGAGGGGCCCAGCAGGCTCCACCACTACAGAAAACTACAGGAGGGGGCGGAGATAAGACCAGCCACCCTGCACAAAGAGAGAGAGCAGAGCTGTGGGAGGGGCCCAACAGGACCCACCCACTACAGGCTGCCAGGAGACTCACACGGGATTAGTGCACAGATCTGGAAGAGATACATGAAGCCCACGTGACCAATAGATTTAGATGATAGTCGCTCACCCATGGCAATTCCATGGCACTTGGTGTCCAGAAGGTAGGACTGCCTGCTTGCTTCATGGTTGCCTTTGTCTAACTGACTCACCATATGGTCCATTTCATGCTAGGAGAGAGCAGCCCCCCCCACACACACACACATACAATAGTTGTATCCGGTAGGCAGATCCTGGAACTCATATGAAGATATCTCCCCCACCTATGGTCCCCAACCTGAAGATCTTGCAGTGGGCTGACCTTCTGCCTGGAGGACAGGTTGTTATTAAATTTCAAAATTCAAATAATAAAATATATTAAATAAAAAATGAGAATCAGAAATGTAGAACACCGAAACCTCAGGTACCGTCTCCTGTGACTGGATGGCCCAGAGCACTCAATGCCCCTTTGAAGCGCCGTACCTCGATCCCGCGTGTTGGTGGAGCACATAGCAGGCATTGTTCTGGCTCTGCAGAGAGATCGCTGGTTGGGTCAGGAGGAGAAGGACGCCATTGTCTGTCCCACCTGCACCGTCATTCCGGCACACATTGTCTGGCCTGGCACCGTTTCTGGAATAATTCCCTTTTATCTGATTTGGGGGAATTTGCCGAGTCTGTAGGCCGGGGACCATCTGTTCCCGGATTTTTCTCCTGACATGTTCTTCTCTACTGGCAGTTCATAGACAGAAGGAACAGGCTGACTTTTATTCGATCCCAGCGAACACTTGTGCTGAAATACAGTCATGGCCGAAATTGTTGGCACCCTTGATATTTTTCCTGAAAATCAAGTATTTCACACAAAAAAAGGTATTGCATTAACACATGTTTTGCTATACACATGTTTATTCCCTTTGTATGTATTGGAACAAATATAAAACAGAGGCAGAAAAGCAAATATGACATAATGTCACACAAAACCCCAAAAATGGGCTGGACAAAAGTATTGGCACCCTTAACTTAATATTTGGTTGCACACCCTTTGGAAAACATAACTGAAATCAGTCGCTTCCTATAACCATCAATAAGCTTCTGACACCTCTCACCCGGGAATTTTGGACCACTCTTCCTTTGCAAACAGCTCCAGGTCTCTCTTATTGGAAGGACACCTTTTCCCAACAGCAATTTTAAGATCTCTCCACAGGTGTTCAATGGGATTTAGATCTGGGCTCATTGCTGGCCACTTCAGAACTCTCCAGCGCTTCTTTGCCATCCATTTCTGAGTGCTTTTTGACGTATGTTTGGGGTCATTGTCCTGCTGGAAGACCCAGGATCTTGGACGCAAACCCAGCTTTCTGACACTGGGCCCTACAGTGCGACCCAAAATCCTTTGGTAATCCTCAGATTTCATGATGCCTTGCACACAGTCAAGGCACCCAGTGCCAGAGGCAGCAAAACAACCCCAAAACATCATTGAACCTCCACCATATTTTACCGTAGGTACTGTGTTTTGTTCTTTGTAGGCCTCATTCCGTTTTCGGTAAACAGTAGAATGATGTGCTTTACCGAAAAGCTCTATCTTGGTCTCATCTGTCCACAAGACGTTTTCCCAGAAGGCTTTTGGCTTACTCAAGTACATTTTGGCAAACTGTAGTCTTGCTTTTTTATGTCTCTGTGTCAGCAGTGGGGTCCTCCTGGGTCTCCTGCCATAGCGTTTCATTTCATTTAAATGTCGACGGATAGTTCGCGCTGACACTGATGCTCCCTGAGCCTGCAGGACAGCTTGAATGTCTTTGGAACATGTTTGGGGCTGCTTATCCACCATCCGGACTATTCTGCGTTGCAATCTTTCATCAATTTTCCTCATCCGTCCACGACCAGGGAGATTAGCTACAGTGCCATGGGTTGCAAACTTCTTGATAATGTTGCGCACTGTGGACAAAGGCAAATCTAGTTCTCTGGAGATGGACTTGTAACCTTGAGATTGTTGATATTTTGCCACAATTTTGGTTCTCAGGTCCTCAGACAGTTCTCGTCTCCTCTTTCTGTTGTCCATGCTTAGTGTGGCACAGACAGACACACAATGCAAAGGTTAAGTGAACGTCTCTCCTTTTTATCTGCTTTCAGGTGTGATTTCTATATTGCCCACACCTGTTACTTGCCCCAGGTGAGTTTACAGGAGCATCACATGCTTGTAACATTCTTATTTATCCGCAGTTGTGAAAGGGTGCCAATACTTTTGTCCAGCCCATTTTTGGAGGTTTGTGTGACATTATGTCGAATTTGCTTTCTTTCCTCCCTTTTTTTGTTTTGTCCCAATACACACAAAGGGAATAAACATGTGTATAGCAAAACATGTGTTAATGCAATACGTTTCGTGAGAAATACATGATTTCCTGGAGAAATATCAAGGGTGCCAACAATTTCGGCCATGACTGTATGTGACATAAGCTGAACTCTACCAATGTGGGGGGTTATTATTTTATAAATTCATTTCATGTGTTTTTGGATTCAGCTAAAATAAATTCCAGAATTAGACTTGGTTCGGGGGGAGTCCCTGTCATTCCTTGTAGATCAGGGATGGATGGAGAAGGTAGGTGGCTTTGTCCTTGAAGAGAGGGTGGTTACAGAGAACGGTGTAATCAGGTCTTCGGTCCTTTTTATTTTTCAAACATTCTTTAATTACTTAAGATTAAAGAACTGAGGAGGGGGGAGGAAACCTCAAAGCCCAAAATGTACGATGGACTCATATTCACTAAAGCAGGTAAAGAGAGACCAATGGAACCACCAATGGCGGAACCTTTCTTCCTTGCCACGAAGTACGGCCATGATACCTTCCATAGAATGATGTTCCTCAGATCTACTCAACCCCATGAAGAGATGGAGGGTTCTCCTGTTTCCAGAGTGATGGCAGGCAAGCCCGAGCTTAACAAATGCACCAGTAGAGAGTTTTTACATCGTTTTCTCGAGAGATCAGAGTGGAGCAGTAGGACCTGGCTTGGTCCTCTCCCAGGTCAAAGTCCTTCAAACATTTAATAGTCACCCTAACTTGTGACCAATAGTTGGCCAGATTTCTACAGGACCAGAAAACGTGGAGGAGCGTGCCCTCTTCCTCCAAATATTCGTTGCCTCCGGGCAGATTTGCTGTAGCAGGACTGGGACCTTCTACCAACGGGTCAGCAGTTTGTAGCCTAATTTTTGATACTTGCTCACAGTTGAAGAGCGGTGAGATGTGATCCCTTTGTTCAGCCGAGAACTCTCTGCCCAAGTCTCTCCATTTAAATAAATACTGTGATACGAAGGAATCGGTGGGTCCGCATTTCTCTGTGCGGGGGGTGCGGCTGCAAGGATTTTCCCCCGGGTCCGCATTTCTCTGTGCGGGGGGTGCGGCTGCAAGGATTTTCACGCAGGTCCGCATTTCTCTGTGCGGGGGGTGCGGCTGCAAGGATTTTCACGCAGGTCCGCATTTCTCTGTGCGGGGGGTGCGGCTGCAAGGATTTTCACACGGGTCCGCATTTTTCTGTGTGCGGGGGGTGCGGCTGCAAGGATTTTCACACGGGTCCGCATTTCTCTGTGCGGGGGGTGCGGCTGCAAGGATTTTCACACGGGTCCGCATTTCTCTGTGCGGGGGGTGCGGCTGCAAGGATTTTCACACGGGTCCGCATTTCTCTGTGCGGGGGGTGCGGCTGCAAGGATTTTCCTGCGGATCCTCATTTCTCTGTGTGGGGGGTGCGGCTGCAAGGATTGTCGCGCGGATCCGCATTTCTCTGTATGGGGGGTGCGGCTGCAAGGATTTTCACACGGATCCTCATTTCTCTGTGTGGGGGGTGCGGCTGCAAGGATTTTCGCGCGGATCCGCATTTCTCTGTGTGGGGGGTGCGGCTGCAAGGATTTTCCCGTGGATCTGCATTTCTCTGTGCGGGGGGTGCGGCTGCAAGGATTTTTCGTGCGGATCCGCATTTCTCTGTGCGAGGGGTGCGGCTGCAAGGATTTTCCCGCGGATCCGCATTTCTCTGTGCGGGGAGTGCGGTTGCAAGGATTGTCACGCGGATCCACATTTATTTGTGAGGGGGGTGTGGCTGCAAGGATTTTCCCACGGGTCCGCATTTATTTGTGAGGGGGGTGTGGCTGCAAGGATTTTCCCACGGGTCCGCATTTCTCTGTGCGGGGAGTGCGGTTGCAAGGATTTTCCCGCGGATCCGCATTTCTCTGTGCGGGGGGTGCGGTTGCAAGGATTTTCCCGCGGGTCCGCATTTCTCTGTGCGGGGGGTGCGGCTGCAAGGATTTTCACGCGGATCCTCATTTCTCTGTGTGGGGGGTGCGGCTGCAAGGATTTTCCCGCGGGTCCGAATTTCTCTGTGCGGGGGGTGCGGTTGCAAGGATTTTCCCGCGGGTCCGCATTTCTCTGTGTGGGGGGTGCGGCTGCAAGGATTTTCCCGCGGGTCCGCATTTCTTTGTGCGGGGGGTGCGGCTGCAAGGATTTTCCCAGGGGTCCACATTTCTCTGTGCGGGGGGTGCGGCTGCAAGGATTTTCACGCGGATCCTCATTTCTCTGTGTGGGGGGTGCGGCTGCAAGGATTTTTGCGCGGATCCACATTTCTCTGTGTGGGGGGTGCGGTTGCAAGGATTTTCCCACGGGTCCGCATTTATTTGTGAGGGGGGTGTGGCTGCAAGGATTTTCCCACGGGTCCGCATTTATTTGTGAGGGGGGTGTGGCTGCAAAGATTTTCCCACGGGTCCGCATTTCTCTGTGTGGGGGGTGCCGCTGCAAGGATTTTCCCGCAGGTCCGCATTTCTCTGTGCGGGGGGTGCCGCTGCAAGGATTTTCCCGCAGGTCCGCATTTCTCTGTGCGGGGGGTGCGGCTGCAAGGATTTTCCCGCGGGTCCACATTTCTCTGTGTGGGGGGTGCGGCTGCAAGGATTTTCCCGCGGGTCCGAATTTCTCTGTGCGGGGGGTGCGGTTGCAAGGATTTTCCCGCGGGTCCGCATTTCTCTGTGTGGGGGGTGCGGCTGCAAGGATTTTCCCGCGGGTCCGCATTTCTTTGTGCGGGGGGTGCGGCTGCAAGGATTTTCCCAGGGGTCCGCATTTCTCTGTGCGGGGGGTGCGGCTGCAAGGATTTTCACGCGGATCCACATTTCGCTGTGCGGGGGGTGCGGCTGCAAGGATTGTCGCGCGGATCCGCATTTCTCTGTGTGGGGGGTGCGGCTGCAAGGATTTTCACGCGGATCCGCATTTCTCTGTGTGGGGGGTGCGGCTGCAAGGATTTTCCCGCGGGTCCGCATTTCTCTGTGTGGGGGGTGCGGCTGCAAGGATTTTCCCGCAGATCCACGGCGGCACCACACGCACAGATGTGAACCGAGGGTTACCATTGGCTCTTATTAGATACATTGGACTGAATGGCATTTTCAAAAATGTGTTTTCATTTTTTCCCCCCAGATGGTGGTTTTAATGGATCCCATGGAAGACCCGGATGACATCTTGAGAGCGAACCGTTCCCGGGAGAAAGTCCTATATGTTCGATGTCACCTTTGATTACACCGCTACCCAGGTATGACATTCCCAGCGATTTCCTCCAGTCCGACCCATCAAACCCTTTCCAGGCCTGCAGCATGTTAGTATTAACCACTTCCCATCCGGCCGGACGGTGGCAGTGCAGGGCGGGTTGACGTTCATAAATGGCGCCCGCCATTTTGGATTGTGTGTGCTCCCTGGGAGCGTGCGGCACCGCGATCTGTCTTCTGGACACAGTGGAACACCGATCGTCATACAGGACCTCTTTGTGAGGTTCCGATCATGTGATCAGTGATTGGCCAATCAGTGATCACATGAATAGTAGTAAGCAAGATGTCACTTCTGACATCATTGCTTACTACGTGTGAAATCTGTGAATGATCACAGAGATCACATGGTACAGGGCTATTCACAACAGCCTTGTACCATGTGATAAGCTGTGACCAATCACAGCTCTCACAGTATTTCTCAATGGCTGCAAGAATGCAGCCAGAGAGAAGGAGAAAGTATTGATTTTACAGCCTTTATGGGTGTAAAAGCAATCAGTGTAAAAAAAACAAAACAAAACTTCATCACCCCCCACAATTAGTACAGGGTTACCATGGTGACACTACTGCTAGGGTGACGGTATTTTTTTTAAATTATAATTTTTGGTTATAAACTAATTTGGGTTTTTTACTAAAAAGATAACTGAATACATTTTGGCCTGCGCAGGAAGGGGGGGAAGTGTCCGGACTGGAAGGGGGGGGAAGTGTCCGGACTGGAAGGGGGGGGAAGTGTCCGGACTGGAAGGGGGGAAAGTGTCCGGACTGGAAGGGGGGGAAAGTGTCCGGACTGGAAGGGGGGGGGGAAGTGTCCGGACTGGAAGGGGGGGGGGGAAGTGTCCGGACTGGAAGGGGGGGAAAGTGTCCGGACTGGAAGGGGGGGGAAGTGTCCGGACTGGAAGGGGGGGAAGTGTCCGGACTGGAAGGGGGGGAAGTGTCCGGACTGGAAGGGGGGGGAAGTGTCCGGACTGGAAGGGGAGGAAAGTGTCCGGACTGGAAGGGGGGAAAGTGTCCGGACTGGAAGGGGGGGGTAAGTGTCCGGACTGGAAGGGGGGGAAAGTGTCCGGACTGGAAGGGGGGGAAAGTGTCCGGACTGGAAGGGGGTGAAAGTGTCTGGACGGGAAGGGGGGGGGGAAGTGTCCGGACTGGAAGGGGGTGAAAGTGTCCGGACTGGAAGGGGGTGAAAGTGTCCGGACGGGAAGGGGGTGAAAGTGTCCGGACTGGAAGGGGGGGAAGCGTCCGGACTGGAAGGGGGGAAGGGTCCGGACTGGAAGGGGGGGGTAAGTGTCCGGACTGGAAGGGGGGGAAAGTGTCCGGACTGGAAGGGGGGGAAAGTGTCCGGACTGGAAGGGGGTGAAAGTGTCTGGACGGGAAGGGGGGGGGAAGTGTCCGGACTGGAAGGGGGTGAAAGTGTCCGGACTGGAAGGGGGTGAAAGTGTCCGGACGGGAAGGGGGTGAAAGTGTCCGGACTGGAAGGGGGGGAAGCGTCCGGACTGGAAGGGGGGGAAGGGTCCGGACTGGAAGGGGGGGGGTAAGTGTCTGGACTGGAAGGGGGGGTAAGTGTCCGGACTGGAAGGGGGGGAAAGTGTCCGGACTGGAAGGGGGTGAAAGTGTCTGGACGGGAAGGGGGGGGGGAAGTGTCCGGACTGGAAGGGGGGGGAAAGTGTCCGGACTGGAAGGGGGGAAAGTGTCTGGACTGGAAGGGGGGGAAAGTGTCCGGACTGGAAGGGGGGGAAAGTGTCCGGACTGGAAGGGGGGGAAAGTGTCCGGACTGGAAGGGGGGGGTAAGTGTCCAGACTGGAAGGGGGGGAAAGTGTCCGGACTGGAAGGGGGGGAAAGTGTCCGGACTGGAAGGGGGGGAAAGTGTCCGGACGGGAAGGGGGTGAAAGTGTCCGGACGGGAAGGGGGTGAAAGTGTCCGGACTGGAAGGGGGGAAAGTGTCCGGACTGGAAGGGGGGGAAAGTGTCCGGACTGGAAGGGGGGGAAAGTGTCCGGACTGGAAGGGGGGAAAGTGTCCGGACTGGAAGGGGGGGAAAGTGTCCGGACTGGAAGGGGGGGAAAGTGTCCGGACTGGAAGGGGAGGAAAGTGTCCGGACTGGAAGGGGGGGGTAAGTGTCCGGACTGGAAGGGGGGGAAAGTGTCCGGACTGGAAGGGGGTGAAAGTGTCTGGACGGGAAGGGGGGGGGGAAGTGTCTGGACTGGAAGGGGGTGAAAGTGTCCGGACTGGAAGGGGGTGAAAGTGTCCGGACGGGAAGGGGGTGAAAGTGTCCGGACTGGAAGGGGGGGAAGCGTCCGGACTGGAAGGGGGGGAAGGGTCCGGACTGGAAGGGGGGGGTAAGTGTCTGGACTGGAAGGGGGGGTAAGTGTCCGGACTGGAAGGGGGGGAAAGTGTCCGGACTGGAAGGGGGTGAAAGTGTCTGGACGGGAAGGGGGGGGGGAAGTGTCCGGACTGGAAGGGGGGGAAAGTGTCTGGACTGGAAGGGGGGGAAAGTGTCCGGACTGGAAGGGGGGGAAAGTGTCCGGACTGGAAGGGGGGGAAAGTGTCCGGACTGGAAGGGGGGGGTAAGTGTCCAGACTGGAAGGGGGGGAAAGTGTCCGGACTGGAAGGGGGGGAAAGTGTCCGGACTGGAAGGGGGGGAAAGTGTCCGGACGGGAAGGGGGTGAAAGTGTCCGGACGGGAAGGGGGTGAAAGTGTCCGGACTGGAAGGGGGGAAAGTGTCCGGACTGGAAGGGGGGGGAAAGTGTCCGGACTGGAAGGGGGGGAAAGTGTCCGGACTGGAAGGGGGGGAAAGTGTCCGGACTGGAAGGGGGGGAAAGTGTCCGGACTGGAAGGGGGGGAAAGTGTCCGGACTGGAAGGGGGGGAAAGTGTCCGGACTGGAAGGGGAGGGTAAGTGTCCGGACTGGAAGGGGGGGGAAAGTGTCCGGACTGGAAGGGGGTGAAAGTGTCTGGACGGGAAGGGGGGGGGAAGTGTCTGGACTGGAAGGGGGTGAAAGTGTCCGGACGGGAAGGGGGTGAAAGTGTCCGGACTGGAAGGGGGGGAAGCGTCCGGACTGGAAGGGGGGGAAGGGTCCGGACTGGAAGGGGGGGGGTAAGTGTCTGGACTGGAAGGGGGTGAAAGTGTCCGGACTGGAAGGGGGTGAAAGTGTCCGGACGGGAAGGGGGTGAAAGTGTCCGGACGGGAAGGGGGTGAAAGTGTCCGGACTGGAAGGGGGGAAAGTGTCCGGACTGGAAGGGGGGAAAGTGTCCGGACTGGAAGGGGGGGAAAGTGTCCGGACTGGAAGGGGGGAAAGTGTCCGGACTGGAAGGGGGGGAAAGTGTCCGGACTGGAAGGGGGGGAAAGTGTCCGGACTGGAAGGGGGGGAAAGTGTCCGGACTGGAAGGGGGTGAAAGTGTCCGGACTGGAAGGGGGGGAAGCGTCCGGACTGGAAGGGGGGAAAGTGTCCGGACTGGAAGGGGGGGGGGTAAGTGTCCGGACTGGAAGGGGGGGGGAAAGTGTCCGGACTGGAAGGGGGGGAAGTGTCCGGACTGGAAGGGGGGGGAAGTGTCCGGATGTCAGATAAAACCCCCCCCAGCGGCCCGGCCTGGGCATCGGACGATATACATTGCGTATCCCTGGGATGGATGTTCCGGTAATTCTCTGGATTGTCTTTCAGTCGCTGCATTAAAGTTGCAGAAAGTCTGATAAGTGCCGGCGTGGGGGCCGGAGGGTCCGCATAGGTGGGGGGCAAAGTCTTGGCGACAACAACCAAACCTGAAGTTCTCGTTCTTCGATGTCGAATCCTACAAAAGTCGGCCTCTCGCTGTGTCATCGCTTTGGGTTCTGGATACACAGAGGCTGGTGGGTGACGTTCCGGGGGGGGGGGGCATAGAGAAGGGCCAGGATTTGTAGGATTTGATTTTGTAGGACGAGGACTTTGAGTTGTATCTGGTGGAGCCAATTGTGAGGACTGACAGACGGGCAGGAAAAGGCGGACGAACGTCCCGCAGCTTTACCTGCGCCTGGATATCCGTTTGTTGCTCGATACGCCTCAGGTGACAACGAATTATCTGTGCGTGTGCGTCCAGCATTCACACAGCCCTCACAGAGAAGACCCACACTTTGTTATCCTCAGCGCCATCTAGTGGCCACGACGTGGTCTTTACCTGATTGGGTTATTTCAGGACAATACCACCTGATGGCCACTAGATGGCGCTGACGGTCATAGGAAATACCCATTAGGGGAATTCTGGGGATTATTCGTCACGGCGAATGCTTGAGACTTGAATTTATTTATTTTTTTCCTAAACCGACCCCACCCCCCCGTGTCTCGGATCGCACAGGCAGCGGCAGACGCGCCAATTCGTGAGCACGCTAGACTGGCCGAAGCTGATCTCTGATTGGCTGGTAGATGTTACAGCGCAGGGCTGTTTTTTTGGCGATGTCATTACCGTTTTTTCGCGGACATTTCAATTAATGGAGATGACTGAGCGGCAGCGGCGAGGCCCAGAGCGATGTTTGTCGCACAATGCGGCTCCATAGTGCCGGGGGCTCAGGTGGCGCGTCCAGAGAGAGTAAACATTAGCCGCGTATGTTTTCAGGAACGGTTCCTCAGATGCGCCGTCCCCGGTGACACCGTAATTATACTTCAGCTCATCCCCCGCTCGGGTCATTAGGATTCATTATGTATGGATGTGGATGGAAATGTGACAATAATCAGCAAAGAGCGTTCGCTGCAAACCATCGAATCTTCTGTTGTCATCGCTGAACGTTTTAAAGCCCAACTCCAGTCCAGTGTTAGAAATCTGTTCAGGTTTTATCCTCTGAGATTTCCCCTGACTTCCAGCCAGCACAGGAAGTGACAGCTGATCCCTCCAACGGGGACACCGATTCAGCATGAACACATTTTTAGAAGAGTGCGGAGAACACTGGGATGTCTTTTTATTGCTGTCCACAGCATTCTGCTCCGCCTCCTTATTTCTTGTGTGGGTGTCACAGGGACAGGAAGTGAGGAGAAACTTCACACAATGGGGTCAGAGACTAAAAAAATAAGACCTGAAAGATTTTAAATCTGACCTCTGACCTCCCCTTCAGTCTTGCACAGGTGTACCGGCTCCTCCCCTTCAGTCTGCACAGGTGTACCAGCTCCTCCCCTTCGGTCTTGCACAGGTGTTACGGCTCCTCCCCTTCGGTCTTGCACAGGTGTAGTGGCTCCTCCCCTTCGGTCTTGCACAGGTGTAGTGGCTCCTCCCCTTCAGTCTTGCACAGGTGTAGCGGCTCCTCCCCTTCAGTCCTCCATAGGTGTACCGGCTCCTCCCCTTCAGTCTTGCACAGGTGTACCGGCTCCTCCCCTTCAGTTTTGCACAGGTGTAGAGGCTCCTCCCCTTTGGTCTTGCACAGGTGTAGCGGCTCCTCCCCTTCAGTCTTGCACAGGTGTACCGGCTCCTCCCCTTCAGTCTGCACAGGTGTACCAGCTCCTCCCCTTCGGTCTTGCACAGGTGTTACGGCTCCTCCCCTTCGGTCTTGCACAGGTGTTACGGCTCCTCCCCTTCGGTCTTGCACAGGTGTAGCGGCTCCTCCCCTTCGGGTCTTGCACAGGTGTTACGGCTCCTCCCCTTCGGTCTTGCACAGGTGTACCGGCTCCTCCCCTTCGGTCTTGCACAGGTGTAGTGGCTCCTCCCCTTCAGTCTTGCACAGGTGTAGCGGCTCCTCCCCTTCAGTCCTCCATAGGTGTACCGGCTCCTCCCCTTCAGTCTTGCACAGGTGTACCGGCTCCTCCCCTTCAGTTTTGCACAGGTGTAGCGGCTCCTCCCCTTTGGTCTTGCACAGGTGTAGCGGCTCCTCCCCTTTGGTCTTGCACAGGTGTACCGGCTCCTCCCCTTCGGTCTTGCACAGGTGTAGCGGCTCCTCCCTTTCAGGGGGGCATTATTCTCAATGAGCACCACCATAGGGGGGGATTCTTCTCAATGACCACCACCATATGGGGGCATTCTTCTCAATGACCACCACCATAGGGGGTCATTCTTCTCAATGACCACCACCATAGGGGGGCATTCTTCTCAATGACCACCACCATAGGGGGGCATTCTTCTCAATGATCACCACCATAGGGGGGCATTCTTCTCAATGACCACCACCATAGGGGGGCATTCTTCTCAATGACCACCACCATAGGGGAGCATTCTTCTCAATGACCACCACCATAGGGGGGCATTCTTCTCAATGACCACCACCATAGGGGAGCATTCTTCTCAATGACCACCACCATAGGGGGTCATTCTTCTCAATGACCACCACCATAGGGGGGCATTCTTCTCAATGACCAACACCATAGGGGGGGCATTCTTGTCAATGATCACCACCATAGGGGAGCATTCTTCTCAATGACCAACACCATAGGGGGGGCATTCTTGTCAATGATCACCACCATAGGGGAGCATTCTTCTCAATGACCACCACCATAGGGGGCATTCTTCTCAATGACCACCACCATAGGGGAGCATTCTTCTCAATGACCACCACCATAGGGAGCATTCTTCTCAATGACCACCACCATAGGGGGGCATTCTTCTCAATGACCACCACCATAGGGGAGCATTCTTCTCAATGACCACCACTATAAGGGGGCATTCTTCTTAATGGCCACCACCATAGGGGGGCATTCTTCTCAATGACCACCACCATAGGGGGGCATTCTTCTCAATGACCACCACCATAGGGGGGCATTCTTCTTAATGACCACCACCATAGGGGGGCATTCTTCTCAATGACCACCACCATAGGGGGGCATTCTTCTCAATGACCACCACCATAGGGGGGCATTCTTCTCAATGACCACCACCATAGGGGGGCATTCTTCTCAATGACCACCACTATAAGGGGGCATTCTTCTCTGACCACCACCATAGGGGGGCATTCTTCTACATGACCTTTGATGAATATACCAGGAATTCCCTGAGGCCTGACAACTGTTTTCGGGGTTCCTCCAATGTGAATAGGTTGAGAACGGCTGACCTTCTCGGGTGGACAGCTCACAGCCCCTGAAACGCGTTGGATTTGATTACAATTCATCTTTGAAATAAACTTCTGAACTTGAACTCCGCAGTGCAGAGCTTCGGTTCGAGATTCACTCATCTGTGAAGGGCAGCAGATACTTTCCGAATAGTTTCCTCATTGAGCTGTCAGGGGTTCAGGTGTGCGGCAGGAAACTCTTGATTTACTCCCTGCCCTGTATGAAGTCTTTCATCAACGTCGGCCATTCACCTTCCTCCCTCCCGCGTTGGTCATTGTCCTGGTTCCTTCTCTTGTACTGACTCGCCCTGTTCCTCCTCATTCCTGGCCGCTCTTACGTCTCCCTTTTCTCTTCCTCGCGCTTTGCTTCCTTCTCTGCTGTACTTTTACTCTCTCGCACTCTCTCCCCCTCGCCTGCCGAGAAATCTTTTCCTTTAATGGAGGAGAAAGGGGAGCGAGGAAACCCAAGTCCTCCTCCAGATAGAGTTACCTCCTTGGTGGGATCGGGTTGCTTCTTTGTAAAGTGGTTTGCGTTACCTGGAGCCTTTCCACCTCCTGCAATGTTTGCTCTGGAGTCTTGCTGTATGGGGGTGACACCACCCCTCCCCCCATGTAAATTATAAGGGGATTAGGAGTTAAAGTGGGCCTATCATCAGATATAGTGAATATTCACTAATGTGTCATTTTAACCTCTCCAGGTGTTTATTACCTCTCACAGAGATCACAGGAGTCCCCCTGACAATCTGCCCAGAAGGACAGTGCATCTTTGTTCAGGCATCATCCAGGGTCACATCTACTTCCTGGGCTGAGTATTCAGCTTAGAGATGACCGAATCATGCAAATCCTGGTGCCTCTGCCGTTCTTGGCTGTGTTCACAAATGTCTGACACAGATCAGCCCCTGCTGCCGCCTCTCACCTTCTGACTTACAATGTACGGTCTGATCACTGGGGGAGGGGAGACTGAGGAAATGCCTCCTCCTCCTTCTACAAAGATACAATGTACAGTCTGATCACTGGGGGAGGGGAGACTGAGGAAATGCCTCCTCCTCCTTCTACAAAGTTACAATGTACAGTCTGACCACGGGGGGAGGGGAGACTGTGGAAATGCCTCCTCCTCCTTCTACAAAGTTACAATGTACAGTCTGATCACTGGGGGAGGAGACTGAGGAAATGCCGCCTCCTCCTCCTTCTACAAAGTTACAATGTACAGTCTGATCACTGGGGGAGGGGAGACTGAGGAAATGCCTCCTCCTCCTTCTACAAAGTTACAATGTACAGTCTGACCACGGGGGGAGGGGAGACTGAGGAAATGCCTCCTCCTCCTTCTACAAAGTTACAATGTACAGTCTGACCACGGGGGGAGGGGAGACTGCGGAAATGCCTCCTCCTCCTTCTACAAAGTTACAATGTACAGTCTGATCACTGGGGGAGGAGACTGAAGAAATGCCTCCTCCTCATTCTACACAGTTACAATGTACAGTCTGATCACTGGGGGGGACTGAGGAAATGACACTTTCTGTAGTAGAGGACAGTACCCCCCAGTGTGTCCCGTATGTCCTGTATACATATCTCAAGCCTGTCTAGGACTGTATAAGGTGATGGGGCCCCGCGGTCTATGAATCCCAGGATCTCGGTCCCCTCCTGTATATGAATGGACATTTCTCCGTGGCATTGTATCTGCATTACCCATAAGGACCAATTGCTGCAGCAACTCACTGACCTTCCTCTCTTCTGATTGGCAGGAGACGGTGTACCGGCTGACAACCAAGGGTCTGATAGAGGGCGTCATCTCGGGGTATAATGCCACAGTATTCGCCTACGGCCCCACCGGTGAGTCGCACTCCTGTCTGCCGGAGTGACCAGGAAAGGTTCTCTTTTTTGCTTTTCTTTGATCTTTGAGTATTATGTAGGAGTTTGGAAATGGTCCGTGGAGGGGCCGGGCCCAGGGGTAGGCAAACCAGGTGGCTGCCATGGGCACATCAGCAGGAGGGGCACCCTATGTTGCTGAAGAAGGTCACTGCTCATGGGGGGAGGGGCACTTTGGCCTTTTTGCCTCGGGTGCTAAATGACCTCGCCCCAACTGTCACTCAGCATCTCAGAACAGCATTGTGCAGTGCTACCCACCCAAGCTCCCCCCTCCCCCCCCCCCCATCTATCCTATATCTGGGACCTCAATGAACATCAGCAAGCGGCAGCAGAACTGCTTCAAAGGGGCACCAGGACCAGAACAAGGACTGCTCCAGATTCCAGATTATTTATGTTCTCCCCAGCCGCCTACTGAGGACTCCTCCCCAGGGTTTGGCTGCAGCACAATAAATATTCAAGCTGCCCCTTTGACTCTCCCAGACCCTCTATGTTCCAGAAGCCTCTAGAAGGCAGGGGGGGGGGGGGCAGTCAAACCTGCAACCAGTGAGATCCAGAGCAGACCAAAGTAATCAACATCCAATGATTACAGATGAGCACAAAATAACTACATTCACCCATCATCCTAGCAGCCTCCCTAGGAGGGTATAGAAAGTGATGGAAGTGAACGGGATTCATACAGAGGGAGGGGCTTAGCTTGTAGGCGGTGCCTAAAGAATATAAAATCCAAGGAGCACCAATGTCATATATTGCAGCTTACTAGTCCTTAGATGTGGTGGCTGCATTAGTTTTCTTTCTTTTTCCAGGTTTTATTGGTGATCCTGACAGCAAGAAGTTTCTGTCCTAGGGTGACAACGCTTACTTGCCATACTGTAAGGAGGAGCAGTGTTGTCACCATAGGAAGGGAAGCAGTGTTGGGCTGAATGTTCGACTCGAACATTGACTGTACATGTGTTCGCTGAACACACAACTGGTACGGGCATTGGGCGGGCTGATCGCCTACCGCGCCCCATAATGCACTGCGCCATGACTGCATTGTGATTGGTCAAAGCAATGCACCCGACCACAGGTCAGGTGCAATGCTTTGGTCAGTCACAGCAGAGGATGCAATCACAAGGGGGCAGGGTGAACCCCGCCCCCTTGTGACATCATCACAATATTTAAGAACTGTCTTTGCGGCGCAGCTGTCAGATGGCCGGGAACCAGCGTCACAAGAGGAGCAAGGTTTTTTTGTTTCTTTGGGGCGGCGGCGGCGGGGCATCGTGATTGGCGTTGGATCTACTTCGGGGGACTTTTTTAAAATTTTTATATTTAATAAAGGACTTGTCAGAGACCCTCTACTGTCATTTTTTCACTACACTTTTTTGGGTAGCATTACCATGTACCCCATACTCATTCACATGGGGGGCTGGGATGTGGAGGCCCCCTTGTTAAGGGGGGGCTTCCAGATTCCGATAAGCCCCCGCCCGCAGACCCCCACAACTACATCCCAGGGTTGTGGGGAAGAAACCCTTGTCCCCATCAACATGGTGATAAGGTGCTCTGGCCCCAAAGCACCCCCCCTCATGTTGAGGGCATGAATACCCGCTATCAGTGCTGTATACATGTCATATCCTTCCAGCGCAGTCCAGGATAGAACACGCGTGTAGTCATGTGTAAAGTGCTTTTTGTCTTCTGCTGGTTCCCTGCATCTTCTGTTGCTACGGTAACAACACGGACACATCCATGGGGACCATTATTTGGGCCAGAAACCTCGGATGAGATACAATGCGAAGATCACTACGATCCTTTCCTTCTCCTTTCACTCTCTCTTCCTCTTCTTCCTTCCTGTTTGTTCCCTTCTGTTCCTTCTCTTCTATTGGACTGTGTTCTTTTTTTGTGTCTCTTTCCTTCCTTGTCATCTTTTCTCTTTTTCATGCCTTTCATTTTCCTTTTTCTTCTTCCCTTTCCTTTCCTTCCTTCCTTCTCTTCTTTTCCCTTCCTTCCGTCCTTCTTTCCTCACTTCTATTTCCTCTTCTTTCCTTTCTTTTCCTTTCCTTCCCTTTCCCCTTTCCCCTTTCTCCTTTAATTTTCTCTTCTTTACTTTCCTTTCTCATTTTCTTTCACCTTTCCCTTCTTCTCCTTTTTCCTTTCCTTTAACTTTGCCTTTTACTTTTCTTTTCCCCTTTCCTTTCCCTTTTCCTTTCCTTTTCTCTCTTTTCCTTTCCCTTTCATTTTCCGTTTCCTTTCCCCATTCCCTTCCTCACCTTTCCTTTTCCCTTTCCTTTCATTTCTCTTTCCCCTTTCCCTTCCTTTCCATTTTCCTTTCCTTTCATTTCCTTTCCTTTCCCCTTTCCTTTTAACTTTCCTTTCCCCTTTCCTTTCCCCTTTCCTTTCCTTTTTTCTCCTTTCCCCTTTCCCTTCCTTTTCCTTTCCCCTTTCCTTTCCTTTTTTCTCCTTTCCCTTCCTCTTCTTTCCTTTTTCCTTTCCCTTTGTCTTTTCCTTTCCTCTTTCCCTTCTGCTCCTTTTCTTTTCCTTTCCTTTCCTTTCCTTTCCCCTTTCCTTTCCCTTTTTATTTTCCTTTTCTCTCTTTTCCTTTCCCCTTTCCTTTCCTTTTTTCTCCTTTCCCTTCCTCTTCTTTCCTTTCCCTTTGTCTTTTCCTTTCCTTTCCCCTTTCCTGTCCTTTTCCCTTTTCCTTTCCCTTTCCTCCTTTCCTTTATAACCCCCCCCCTCTTCTATCTCTCACTCTCTCTTTCTCCCTTTTCTCTCTCTGTTTCATCCTTTCTTTCCTTCCTTCATCTTTATCCATCATTTCTTTTTAGTACTCTTGCCACAAAAGTTGTGTCTTTTTTCCCCAGTAATGATGCGAGTTGATCTTTGTAGATTTATGTAAAGTGGGATTTTTAAACAATTCCGGAATGTACAGCCAACCTTGTTATATATTAGTTAGGATGGAGTTGGGAAGTTTTGGGACGGAAGTCGGCGTTTAGTGCCATCGGAGGGTCTAGTGGAGAGATTCCAGGTACAAAGGTTGTCCCCAGAGCAGGAAGTGAGTGGAAATCCCAAGGCTGGCCATACACTGGGGGGGGGGGGGAGATGAAATTTGCTGAGTGGGTGTCCCTGCCGACTTCAGTCCATTCAACAAAAGTTGTTGGACATTTGATGAAGAAGTTTGCTGAACAATCTTCAGGTGACTGAATGCAGCTGCTGCTCGGCTGGCTGGACCGGCTGTCAAGATACAATAGTTGTGATAGGAGATATTGACGTATGGCGCGGGTGGAGGAATCTGTACGGCCGACTTACAGCAACACAGACAGGAGGGTAATACTGGAACCTCGGGCAGCTTTTTATTGTCTGTCCCCTGTTGCAGATTTCCCCTCACATCCTCCCTGGGTCATAGTAATACCCCCCCGGGGTTCTCACTTCTCCCCCTTCCATCCAAAACTAAAGAGCAGAAATATTTATTGATACACTTAATTCATTCCATCCTAAAGGCTCCAAGCACACTGGGGGGGGGGGGGGGGAGGGTTTAATAACGCCGGTAGCTTTGGCTGTGTATAGTCACGTTAAAAACCCGAGTTTTTTAGTGTTTATTAAAAATTTGCTGCGTTTTTTCACTTTTATTTGGTCAAAAACACATCCAAAAATTCCGGTTTGCATTAATTTACCGCATTTTACTGCGTTTTCCATTCAGCGTTAGAGTTTTAAGTCCGTTTTTACAGCGGCTGTTTTTGGCTTTTGATGTTTTTTCAACAGCCAGTGAACCCCCCAGCATGTTCTCCTATGTATATGGGGTCCGGGGAGAGCAGATATAGTGAATGCGGGGTCCGGGGAGAGCGGATATAGTGAATGCGGGGTCCGGGGAGAGCGGATACAGTGAATGCGGGGTCCGGGGAGAGCGGATATAGTGAATGCGGGGTCGGGGAGAGCAGATATAGTGAATGCGGGGTCCGGGGAGAGCGGATACAGTGAATGCGGGGTCCGGGGAGAGCAGATATAGTGAATGTGGGGTCCGGGGAGAGCAGATATAGTGAATGAGGGGTCTGGGGAGAGGGGATATAGTGAATGCGGGGTCTGGGGAGAGCGGATCTAGTGAATGCGGGGTCCGGGGAGAGCGGATATAGTGAATGTGGGGTCCAGGGAGAGCGAATATAGGGAATGCGGGGTCCAGGGAGACCAGATATAGTGAATGTGGGGTCCGGGGAGACCGGATATAGTGAATGCGGGGTCCGGGGAGACCGGATATAGTGAATGCGGGGTCCGGGGAGACCGTATATAGTGAATGCGGGGTCCGGGGAGAGCGGATATAGTGAATGCGGGGTCCGGGTGGAGCAGATATAGGGAATGCGGGGTCCGTGGAGACCAGATATAGTGAATGCAGGGTCCGGGGGGAGCGGATATAGTGAATGCGGGGTCCGGGGGGAGCGGATATAGTGAATGCGGGGTCTGGAGAGAACGGATATAGTGAATGTGGGGTCCAGGGAGAGCGAATATAATGAATGAAGGGTCCGAGGTTTAGTAACACTTTAATAATAATTCCACTGTTCAGTAATATCGGATTTATTCCTCTGGATCTATTTCAGCTTCACACTTCACTGTCTTCATAATGATCAATTAGCCGTACATTTTATTTCCTTTTTTTATGTAGATTGTTGAGAATTCAGTATAATTGTCGCGTGTTTAAAAAGTAACGTAAAACCAGCAATTAAAACTCCGGGTTTATTCATTGTGCCTAATCGTAGCAATGAATTAGGTGAGGGAGTTGGTAATTGCGCAGCATGTAAACAGTCATTTGGGGCTTTTGTTCATTTCTGTTTCATTGGATTTAAAGGAAAACTCCGCAGTCCCCGTCTTTTCAAAGTCTCTTTATAATTTGCAAAGAATTTGCTGCTTTTGGTGACGCAGCATCAGAGGCGCAAGGTACCGGTGTGGGTGCTGGGCCGGGTCCCCGCACCCATTGCTGTACCATATTGTGTTATAAAATAAGAAGAGAAAGGGGCGCACAAGCCTTACGCATTACCTCTATCGAATCTTCAATCATAAAACGTAGCAGATATGTACTCACAAACATCAAATGTACGCAGGAATATCGTGACCGACAATAGTCCACGGTCTGAAATGGTGCATGAGTTCCACAAGCAAGCTTGAAAATGCTGACGCGTTCCGAGGGGCGATCCCCTCTTCCTCAGAGCCTATTCATAATGCTGCGCAATCACCCCTTATATAACATCATTTGACTCTGGCCCTAGTGCCTGTTAATGGGCTCCTCCCATTTGCCAGTGGGAGCCCAAATGGGAGGAGCCCATTTACAGGCACTGAGGCTAGAGTCAAATGATTCCTTTATTTTCAATTCTATTATGTTTTATGCTTTTCTATTCTTTTTTATATTGGCTAGATGAAGATGGCTATATTCTTTCCATTGTATTCTATTCTAATGTATTCTATTTTTTTCTATTCTTTTATTTTCTATTCTGTTATTTTCTATTCTATTTTATTCTTTTCAAAATTTGAATTTTGAAAAACAACTCTATTCTAACACTGATACACATGGGTCTTTGAAGGAAATCGGCAATAGTCAGCAATATGTTTACATTTCAAATTCGTCTAGAATTCAATTAGGATTCTGATCATTTGTTATTTCAGACTAAACTTCGTTACGTTATTTTGGATTCTTTTAAATTCGTTACTATTGTCATTGGGAAATTCGGATACATCTGAATCTTTCAATAATGAAATTTTGTCCGAATTTCGATTTGGAACGAAACGAACCGTCGCAAATGTCTATTTCTAATTATTGAAAAGCATTTTGACCAGCATAGAAAGTCGTCTAGTAAGATTTGGGTTTCTTTTGCCCCATTCACATGTACTTTGACTGCTATGTTTTTTGTTTTTTTATATACTTTATATATTTTTTATATATTTTATATATGTGTGATTACAATTTATATTAATTGATGGCTGTATATAAAAAGTGCGATCTCAATGGCAATCAGCAATCTATCCTGACCCCAGCGTATCACAATGCAACGTGCGGCCTTATTGACCTGTAGGGTGGCGGGTGAGGCTTGCTGAAGCTTTGACGCTCAGCATAGTTTTAGTGCCGGTCCTGTGCTGACCACACCTCCATATTTTTTTTTTCTCTGACACCCTTCTTGCTCTCTATTGCCCCCCACAGGATGTGGCAAGACCTACACTATGCTGGGCACAGACCGAGAGCCAGGGATATACATAAGGACCCTGAATGACCTCTTCAAAGCCATCGAGGAGACCAGTGATGATATGGAGTACGAGGTCATCATGTCTTATTTAGAGGTAAAGAAAACGCCATGATCGGCCATGATTGGCTGTTACAATATCTTTCTTGGGTATTTCCTTTCCCTGATACACCAGGGGTATTTCTCAGCGGGAACATGGGGGGAACTCTGAATGTATGTAATGGCAAGGGGTGCTGGGGTGCGCTGGAGGTCTGTCGATGCCGGTTGCTGCTGGACCTGTTTTCGCTGGTGGGGGTATGTTTTTGCATGGGGGGCGATTGTTGCTGGGTAGGTCCAATGTTGCTGGGAAGGATCTATTGTTGAGGGAGAAGTCTATTATTGCTGCTGGGTGGTATTTTGTTGTGGGGGGGCTGCTGTTGCTGGGATGGGGTCTATTGTTGCTCACTGCAGGGGGGTCTATTTTACTGTCTTTCTTATCATGAACGAATTCCATATAAATTATTTAGTAGCACAAAATGATACTTGGTTCTGTATTCTCTAAAAGGACAGTACTGGGAGGTGGGTAGGGGGGGAACTAAGAGACAGTGTTCAGAGGTGGGTAGGGGGTGGAACTAAGAGACAGTGTTCAGAGGTGGGTAGGCGGTGGAACCAAGGGACAGTGCTCAGAGGTGGGTAGGGGGTGGAACCAAGAGACAGTTCTCAGAGGTGGGTAGAGGGTGGAACCAAGGAACAGTGTTCAGAGGTGGGTAGGGGGTGGAACTAAGACACAGTGCTCAAAGGTGGATAGGGGTGGAACAAGGGACAGTGTTTAGAGGTGGGTAGGGGGTGGAACTAAGACACAGTGCTCAGAGGTGGATAGGGGGTGGAACCAAGGGACAGTGCTCAGAGGTGGGTAGGGGGTGGAACCAAGGGACAGTGCTCAGAGGTGGGTAGGGGGTACAATCAACGGACAGTGTTCAGAGGTGTCTAGGGGGTGGAACCAACGGACATTGTTCGGAGGTGGGTAGGGGGTGGAACCAAGGTACATTGTTCGGAGGTGGGTAGGGGGTGGAACCAAGGGACGATGCTCAGAGGTTCCAACAACATTCTTGCCCCCCCCCCCCCCCGCATTTCTGTCAGATAACACACCACTTCACCCAAAAAATTGTTGCCATTCACATTTCAGCATTCTTGTGTTTATTTCTTTAGTTTTGTATTGGTATGACACAAAAGAGTAGAGAAACAAAAGAGACAAATCTGACTCATTCCACGCAAAATGCCAAAAATAATTAATAATAATTGCACTCCAAGTTTGTGATGTTGGGGAAAGGAACCCTTCCAATCTGAGGGACCTGGAGTAGTTGGGGAAAGGAACCCTTCCAATCTGAGGGACCCGGAGCACTTGGTGGAAGAAGAGCGATTCAAATTCCAGGAGAGAGGTGGAAGAAGCTCATTGATGGTTCCAGAAAGCCATTGATTGCACATTTGTGGAGTGGCACTAATCATTTTGATTGGGCCGCTCTCTGCTCCAAAAACAAGCCGAAGAAGTTCATGTTCTATATTTGGCACCGAGCCAGGTGCCTTTGGTGTCGTGCAAGAATTGCGGCAAAAATTGTTCCTCGTTTGTGCGTATCACATTTTGCCCCCTTTCTGGAATCACAAGCAGAATCGTGCGTTTCTGCCTGCGATTCCAATGGGCTCAAAGGTAAATGGGGCCTAAGGAAGTACTGACCCACACTGTATTGACTTTTCTTTGCTTCATACATACTTTGGATATGTTTTGGTACATTGGATAAAATTTGGTACATTGGATATGTTTTGATACGTTGGATACAATTTGATACATTGGATATGTTTTGATACATTGGATAAAATTTGGTACATTGGATATGTTTTGATACATTAGATACAATTTGATACGTTGGATACAATTTGATACATTGGATATGTTTTGATACGTTAGATACAATTTGATACGTTGGATATGTTTTGATACATTGAATACAATTTGGTACATTGGATATGTTTTGATACGTTGGATAGATTTTTTCATGTGGCGGAAGTTGGATACGTTGTTATTGAAATGGTCTACAGGTGGATATAACTGCTTTAAGGAAGAACTGGCCGACGCCATATTGACTTTTACCGCTTTGCCAACCCCTAGTTGTATGTTGTGATTTGGACACCCTCCAATGGAGCTCCCCTTTAACCATCCGGCTCTTGCGACACCCAGTGATGGGTACATTGTATTCGGCTGAAAGCTCTTCATCAGAAGGACACGCTGTACCTATACCGCGATCCTCGGATCGAATTTATCTTGATAAGCACACGCCTATAGCTTGCCTGCTCCCGAGTCCCTTCTGCCAGCTCTCCTCTTGTTTCTCCAGAAGACCTGATAACATTTACAATTCGCTTGGCCGCAACATCCTGGCGAGCGGGGCAGATAATCGCCATGGCGACGGCTGGAGTCAGGCTTTGCGTCCGTATCTCTTCTGTTACGCCCGTCATCGTTGGTTCTTTATGGTCTGTGCAATATTTGCTCACGACGCGCTCTGGAGCAACCGAGCCGGAAAACAGGGACCTGGGACAAGAAATCAGTGTAAAATGAGAATGGAAGTAAACACGTCAGGTCGTGTTACCGCCGCGCCGATGCCACTTACCTATTCTGTGCCATCAGAGTGTCCCCGGCCAGGATACAGAATCCCTCAAACACTGATCCCATTCCGCAGATAAAGGGACCACTTTTTCTTTTTTAAAGGACAAGCAGCTGTTCAAGTGAACCTGTATTAATAGATGGAAAAAACATGGCTCTGGAGCTGCCAACCACATCACGTTGTTTTCATCCCATCCTTTACATCCCGTCCTCCACATCCCATCCTCCACATCCCGTCCTCCACATCCCGTCCTCCACATCCCATCCTCCACATCCCATCCTCCACATCCCGTCCTCCACATCCCATCCTCCTCATGCTGTCCTCTTCATCCCATCCTCCTCGTCCCATCCTCCACATCCCGTCCTCCACGTCCCGTCCTCCACGTCCCGTCCTTTTCATCCCATCCTCCACATCCCATCCTCTTCATCCTGTCTTCCTCATCCCATCCTCCACATCCCATACTTTTAATCCCATCCTCCACATCCCGTCCTCCTCATTCCGTTTTCCTCATCCCCTCCTGTTCATCCCTTCCTCTTCATCCTGCTCTCTTCATCATTTCCTCCTCATCCCATCCTCATCACCATGTCCTCCTCATCCCATCCTCTTCATCCCATCCTCTTCATCATGTCCTCCTGATCCCATCCTACCCATCATGTCCTCCTGATCCCATCCTACCCATCATGTCCTCTTCATCCCATCCTCTTCATCCTGTCCTCTTCATCCCGTCCTCTTCATCCCGTCCACTTTATCTCGTCCACTTCATCCCGTCCTCTTCATCCCGTCCTCTTCATCATATCCTCCTCATCCTCTTCATCCCGTCCTGTTCATCATGTCCTCCTCTTCCTGTCCTCTTCACCCCATACTCTTCATCCTTTCTTCTTCATCCCATTCTCATCGTCATGTTCTCCTCATCCCGTCCTCTTCATCATGTCATCCTCATCCTGTCCTCTTCATCATGTCCTCCTCATCCCATCCTCCTGATCCCATCATCTTATCCTCTTCATCCCGTACTCTTCATCCCGTACTCTTCATCCCGTACTCTTCATCCCGCCCTCTTCATCATGTCCTCCTCACCCTGTTCTCTTCATCATGTCCTCCTCACCCTGTTCTCTTCATCATGTCCTCCTCACCCTGTTCTCTTCATCATATCCTCCTCATCCTGTCCTCTTCATCCTGTCCTCTTCATCCCGTCCTCTTCATCTCATCCTCTTCATCATGTCTTCTTCATCCCCTACTTTTCATTCCATCCTCTTCATCCCGTCTTCTCATACTGTCCTCTTCATCCCGTCCTCTTCATCCCATCCTCTTCATCATCTTGTCCTCCTCATCTCATCCTCTTCATGTCATCCTCTTCATCCCCTCCTTCTCATCCCGTCCTTTTCCTCATCCTGTCCTCCTCATACCTTCCTCTTCATTCTGTCCTCTTCCTCCTGTAATCCTGTACTCCTCATCCCATTCTCCTCACCCTGTCCTCCTCTTCTTGTCCTCCTCATCCTGTTCTCCTCATCCCATCCTGCTATTCTGGTCCATCTTATCCCATCTTGCCCATCTTCTTTTCCTGAACTGGTTCCTCACCCAATTCTCCTCATCCCGTCCTCCTCATCCCGTCCTCCTCTTCCTGTCCTCCTCATCCTGTCCTCCTCATCCCGTCCTCCTCTTCCCGTCCTCCTCATCCAGTCCTCATCCCGTCCTCCTCTTCCAGTCCTCATCCCGTCCTCCTCTTCCCGTCCTCCTTATCTAGTCCTCCTCATCCCATCCTGCTATTCCAATCCCACTCATCCCATCCTCCTCATCTGGTTTTCCTCGTCCGTTGTTCTCATCTCTGAAGGGTGTTGTACATAGTTGCCCGAAAACATCACAGCACTTTGCCTCAGTTCTCCTCTCAAACGTCCTGATGTAAGCAGTGGGCGGACTCTAGGGAAGAGTTATGCAAATATCAAAATGCCTAGATTGGTGGAAGTCAGTCTGGAGGAGTGGTCAGCCTGGAGGAGTGGGCATTCCTAGGCAGGCAGTATTTGCATACAGACCACCCTAGCAGGGGCGGACTGACAACTCATGGGGCCCCCGGGCAATAGGGGATCATGGGGCCCCTGTGTCCTTGCCCAAACTCAAAGAAGCCTATGAAAAAGGTACAGGGGCATCTCATGGGGCCCCCTACTGACCCCAGGCCCTCGGGCAGTGCCCGAGTTTCCAAATGGTCAGTCCGCCGCTGCACCCTAGGTACATGGAATCCTGAACCTCCATGGTTGAAAGAACTGAAATCCAATGAATGAAAAGGGTGGAGAAAGGGACAGTCAGGCTGGGGAGGAAAGGTCTAGATGATGCTGGACATCCTCCAGCCAGGAAATGGGGAGGAGCTCTATCTGACTTGCTGCAGCTTCTAATGCAGATTGTGAGAAGCTCCCGGTGACATCACAGTAAGTTGTTTCAAGACTGAAGGGAAGGCTGGAGCTCACCTTGAACTCTGAACACCATCATTGGAATAGCCAGGAGCTGCTTTCCTCACCTTGGGGGCAGTTCAGTGTTTGTCTTTATACATCTAAATACTCGGCTTTAGTTGCGTTGGATAGTTATGACTCCTGATGCCTTCACTTCTCTTCTATGTACAGATCTACAATGAAATGATCCGGGACCTACTGAACCCTTCACTGGGCTACCTGGACCTGCGAGAGGACTCAAAGGGTGTAATCCAAGTAGCCGGAATTACAGAGGTGTCCACCATCAACGCTAAAGAGGTAAAATATTACACATCAGCCTCAAACTTTACCCCAAAGGAACTCTTGAAGTCATTTTCAGGTCTCGGGGAACCTTAATAACAGATTCATTGATGATCAGTAAAGAAATGCTCCTTACATTGGGGGTCAGTGGGAAGAATGTCCCTTACATTGGTGTCAGTGGGAAGAATGTCCCTTACATTGGTGATCAGTGGGAAAAATGTCCCTTACATTGGGGATCAGTGGGAAGAATGTCCCTTACATTGGTGGTCAGTGGGAAGAATGTCCCTTACATTGGTGGTCAGTGGGAAGAATGTCCCTTACATTGGGGGTCAGTGGGAAGAATGTCCCTTACATTGGGGGTCAGTGGGAAGAATGTCCCTTACATTGGTGGTCAGTGGGAAGAATGTCCCTTACATTGGGGGTCAGTGGGAAGAATGTCCCTTACATTGGTGGTCAGTGGGAAGAATGTCCCTTACATTGGAGGTCAGTGGGAAGAATGTCCCTTACATTGGGGGTCAGTGGGAAGAATGTCCCTTACATTGGTGGTCAGTGGGAAGAATGTCCCTTACATTGGGGGTCAGTGGGAAGAATGTCCCTTACATTGGTGGTCAGTGGGAAGAATGTCCCTTACATTGGGGGGGTCAGTGGGAAGAATGTCCCTTACATTGGAGGTCAGTGGGAAGAATGTCCCTTACATTGGGGGTCAGTGGGAAGAATGTCCCTTACATTGGGGGTCAGTGGGAAGAATGTCCCTTACATTGGTGGTCAGTGGGAAGAATGTCCCTTACATTGGGGGTCAATGGGAAGAATGTCCCTTACATTGGGGGTCAGTAGGAAGAATGTCCCTTACATTGGTGGTCAGTGGGAAGAATGTCCCTTACATTGGTGATCAGTGGGAAGAATGTCCCTTACATTGGGGGTCAGTGGGAAGAATGTCCCTTACATTGGGGGTCAGTGGGAAGAATGTCCCTTACATTGGGGGGTCAGTGGGAAGAATGTCCCTTACATTGGGGATCAGTGGGAACAATGTCCCTTACATTGGGGGGTCAGTGGGAAGAATGTCCCTTACATTGGTGATCAGTGGGAAGAATGTCCCTTACATTGGGGGTCAGTGGGAAGAATGTTCCTTACATTGGAGGTCAGTGGGAAGAATGTCCCTTAAATTGGTGATCAGTGGGAAGAATGTCCCTTACATTGGTGGTCAGTGGGAAGAATGTCCCTTACATTGGGGGTCAATGGGAAGAATGTCCCTTACATTGGGGGTCAGTGGGAAGAATGTCCCTTACATTGGGGGTCAGTGGGAAGAATGTCCCTTAAATTGGTGATCTTGGGAAGAATGTCCCTTACATTGGTGGTCAGTGGGAGGAATGTCCCTTACATTGGGGGTCAGTGGAAGAATGTCCCTTACATTGGGGGTCAGTGGGAAGAATGTCCCTTACATTGGGGGTCAGTGGGAAGAATGTCCCTTACATTGGTGGTCAGTGGGAAGAATGTCCCTTACATTGGGGGTCAGTGGGAAGAATGTCCCTTACATTGGGGGTCAGTGGGAAGAATGTCCCTTACATTGGGGGGTCAGTGGGAAGAATGTCCCTTACATTGGGGGGTCAGTGGGAAGAATGTCCCTTACATTGGGGGGTCAGTGGGAAGAATGTCCCTTACATTGGTGGTCAGTGGGAAGAATGTCCCTTACATTGGGGGCCAGTGGGAAGAATGTCCCTTATATTGGGGGGTCAGTGGGAGGAATGTCCCTTACATTGGGGGGTCAGTGGGAAGAATGTCCCTTACATTGGGGGTCAGTGGGAAGAATGTCCCTTACATTGGTGATCAGTGGGAAGAATGTCCCTTACATTGGGGGTCAGTGGGAAGAATGTCCCTTACATTGGTGTCAGTGGGAAGAATGTCCCTTACATTGGGGGTCAGTGGGAAGAATGTCCCTTACATTGGGGGTCAGTGGGAAGAACGTCCCTTACATTGGGGGTCAGTGGGAAGAATGTCCCTTACATTGGGGGTCAGTGGGAAGAATGTCCCTTACATTGGTGTCAGTGGGAAGAATGTCCCTTACATTGGGGGTCAGTGGGAAGAATGTCCCTTACATTGGGGGTCAGTGGGAAGAATGTCCCTTACATTGGGGGGTCAGTGGGAAGAATGTCCCTTACATTGGGGGTCAGTGGGAAGAATGCTCCTTACATTGGGGGTCAGTGGGAAGAATGTCCCTTACATTGGTGGCCAGTGGGAAGAATGTCCCTTACATTGGTGGTCAGTGGGAAGAATGTCCCTTACATTGGGGGTCAGTGGGAAGAATGTCCCTTAAATTGGTGATCAGTGGGAAGAATGTCCCTTACATTGGTGGTCAGTGGGAGGAATGTCCCTTACATTGGGGGTCAGTGGAAGAATGTCCCTTACATTGGGGGTCAGTGGGAAGAATGTCCCTTACATTGGGGGTCAGTGGGAAGAATGTCCCTTACATTGGTGGTCAGTGGGAAGAATGTCCCTTACATTGGGGGTCAGTGGGAAGAATGTCCCTTACATTGGGGGTCAGTGGGAAGAATGTCCCTTACATTGGGGGGTCAGTGGGAAGAATGTCCCTTACATTGGTGGTCGGTGGGAAGAATGTCCCTTACATTGGGGGTCAGTGGGAAGAATGTCCCTTACATTGGGGGGTCAGTGGGAAGAATGTCCCTTACATTGGGGGGTCAGTGGGAAGAATGTCCCTTACATTGGTGGTCAGTGGGAAGAATGTCCCTTACATTGGGGGCCAGTGGGAAGAATGTCCCTTACATTGGGGGGTCAGTGGGAGGAATGTCCCTTACATTGGGGGGTCAGTGGGAAGAATGTCCCTTACATTGGGGGTCAGTGGGAAGAATGTCCCTTACATTGGTGATCAGTGGGAAGAATGTCCCTTACATTGGGGGTCAGTGGGAAGAATGTCCCTTACATTGGTGTCAGTGGGAAGAATGTCCCTTACATTGGGGGTCAGTGGGAAGAATGTCCCTTACATTGGGGGTCAGTGGGAAGAACGTCCCTTACATTGGGGGTCAGTGGGAAGAATGTCCCTTACATTGGGGGTCAGTGGGAAGAATGTCCCTTACATTGGTGTCAGTGGGAAGAATGCTCCTTACATTGGGGGTCAGTGGGAAGAATGTCCCTTACATTGGGGGTCAGTGGGAAGAACGTCCCTTACATTGGGGGTCAGTGGGAAGAATGTCCCTTACATTGGGGGGTCAGTGGGAAGAATGTCCCTTACATTGGGGGGTCAGTGGGAAGAATGCTCCTTACATTGGGGGTCAGTGGGAAGAATGCTCCTTACATTGGGGGTCAGTGGGAAGAATGTCCCTTACATTGGTGGTCAGTGGGAAGAATGTCCCTTACATTGGTGGTCAGTGGGAAGAATGTCCCTTACATTGGGGGGTCAGTGGGAAGAATGTCCCGTACATTGGGGGTCAGTGGGAAGAATGTCCCTTACATTGGGGGTCAGTGGGAAGAATGTCCCTTACATTGGGGGTCAGTGAGAAGAATGCTCCTTACATTGGGGGGTCAGTGGGAAGAATGTCCCTTACATTGGGGGTCAGTGGGAAGAATGTCCCTTACATTGGGGGTCAGTGGGAAGAATGTCCCTTACATTGGGGGTCAGTGGGAAGAATGTCCCTTACATTGGGGGTCAGTAGGAAGAATGTCCCTTACATTGGGGGTCAGTGGGAAGAATGTCCCTTACATTGGGGGTCAGTGGGAAGAATGTCCCTTACATTGGGGGTCAGTGGGAAGAATGTCCCTTACATTGGTGATCAGTGGGGAGAATGTCCCTTACATTGGGGGGTCAGTGGGAAGAATGTCCCTTACATTGGGGGTCAGTGGGAAGAATGTCCCTTACATTGGGGGTCAGTGAGAAGAATGCTCCTTACATTGGGGGGTCAGTGGGAAGAATGTCCCTTACATTGGGGGTCAGTGGGAAGAATGTCCCTTACATTGGGGGTCAGTGGGAAGAATGTCCCTTACATTGGGGGTCAGTGGGAAGAATGTCCCTTACATTGGTGGTCAGTGGGAAGAATGTCCCTTACATTGGGGGTCAGTGGGAAGAATGTCCCTTACATTGGGGGTCAGTGGGAAGAATGTCCCTTACATTGGGGGTCAGTGGGAAGAATGCTCCTTACATTGGTGGTCAGTGGGAAGAATGTCCCTTACATTGGTGGTCAGTGGGAAGAATGTCCCTTACATTGGGGGGTCAGTGGGAAGAATGTCCCTTACATTGGGGGGTCAGTGGGAAGAATGTCCCTTACATTGGAGGTCAGTGGGAAGAATGTCCCTTACATTGGAGGTCAGTGGGAAGAATGTCCCTTACATTGGGGGTCAGTGGGAAGAATGTCCCTTACATTGGGGGTCAGTGGGAAGAATGTCCCTTACATTGGTGATCAGTGGGAAGAATGTCCCTTACATTGGTGGTGCAATCTCTGCAGACAGCTAACAAAGATGTCCGCCTGCTGGCTCTGCCAAGTGCCGTTGCCCCTGATATTATGGTGTTAAATGTGGAATTTAATCTTCCAAAGTCGGAAATGTCTGGAGGACCTCTGGCTGAGAATGGCTGATCTACGAGTGACATTGTAATCGCGGTTGGACAAGTTCTGACCTTTCCTCTTCTCATAGATCATGCAGCTGCTGATGAAAGGGAACAAGCAGAGGACCCAGGAACCTACGGCAGCCAATAAAACCTCATCGCGGTCACATGCCATCCTCCAAGTCACCGTGAGACAGAAAAGTCGCATCAAGAACATCACTCAGGAGGTGCGAATGGGAAGACTGTTCATGATAGACCTGGCCGGGTCAGAGAGGGCTTCCCAGGTACTGCAGTGTTCATATTATTTTTGTTCTTTTTCTTTTTTTTTTTTTTGTTTGTTTGGGTTGTAATGTAGCCAGTGGAGAAGAGTGTGATTACTTTTGGCTCTTCTGGGTCTTGTTGGGTTCAGCTCAACTACTTCTCCATCTTCTAGTGACTTCTAGAATGTAGTGGGCTAGACCTGCAGAATCATACAGCCTCAGCCAATTCCCCGGGGGAGGGGAGACAATGACTGGCTGGGGCCTGGAATAGGAGGGTTCTGGTCCTGGAGGAGAAGATCCAGCCTGATGCCCTTCTGGGCAGTGTAGCTGAAGTCTGCAGGAGTTCATTGAGGTCCCAGGTCAGGAAGAGCTGAAGGGCCTGTGTCTAGAGTAAGTCCGTTCAGAGGAAGCCCGTTGGGGATTTGGCCTGGAGGCTCATGGTACAGGTATCTGGCTGGCAGTACAGGGAGAGGTTCATCCAGCACCCAGGGCAAGGATGTAGAACTGTACCCCCTCCCCCACTGATAATACATATTGTAGAATGGGTGTACCACCCTGTGCTCATTCTCTGCCTACTTGCTCTGCTGTGCCCAGGGCAGCTGCCCCTCCTGCCCACCCCTTGTCCCATCATTGGTGTCAGTGGGAGGAATAGTGCCCCATCATTGGTGTCAGTGGGAGGAATAGTGCCCCATCATTGGTGTCAGTGGGAGGAATAGTGTCCCCATCATTGGTGTCAGTGGGAGGAATAGTGTCCCATCATTGGTGTCAGTGGGAGGAATAGTGTCCCCATCATTGGTGTCAGTGGGAGGAATAGTGTCCCATTATTGGTGTTAGTGGGAGGAATAGTGCCCCATCATTGGTGTCAGTGGGAGGAATAGTGCCCCATCATTGGTGTCAGTGGGAGGAATAGTGCCCCATCATTGGTGTTAGTGGGAGGAATAGTGCCCCATCATTGGTGTCAGTGGGAGGAATAGTGTCCCATTATTGGTGTCAGTGGGAGGAATAGTGACTCATCATTGGTGTCAGTGGGAGGAATAGTGCCCCATCATTGGTGTCAGTGGGAGGAATAGTGCCCCATCATTGGTATCAGGGGGAGGAATAGTGCCCCATCATTGGTGTCAGTGGGAGGAATAGTGCCCCATCATTGGTATCAGTGGGAGGAATAGTGCCCCATCATTGGTGTCAGTGGGAGGAATAGTGCCCCATCATTGGTATCAGTGGGAGGAATAGTGCCCCATCGTTGGTGTCAGTGGGAGGAATAATGCCTCATCATTGGTGTCAGTGGGAGGAATAGTGCCCCATCATTGGTATTAGTGGGAGGAATAGTGCCCCATCATTGGTGTCAGTGGGAGGAATAGTGCCCCATCATTGGTGTCAGTGGGAGGAATAGTGCTCCAACATTGGTGTCAGTGGGATGAATAGTGCCCCATCATTGGTATCAGTGGAAGGAATAGTGCCTCATCATTGGTGTCAGTGGGAGGAATAGTGCCCCATCATTGGTGTCAGTGGGAGGAATAGTGCCTCATCATTGGTATCAGTGGGAGGAATAGTGCCCCATCATTGGTGTCAGTGGGAGGAATAGTGCCCCATCATTGGTGTCAGTGGGAGGAATAGTGCCCCATCATTGGTGTCAGTGGGAGGAACCGTGCCCCATCATTGGTGTCAGTGGGAGGAATAGTGCCCCATCATTGGTGTCAGTGGGAGGAATAGTGCCCCATCATTGGTGTCAGTGGGAGGAATAGTGCTCCATCATTGGTGTCAGTGGGAGGATAGGGCCTCATCATTGGTATCACTAGAAGAAATTTCTCCCTTTGTTGGTGTCAGTGGGAGGAACCGTGCCCCAAGGACTGGATAGAGGCTAGCAAAGGGCCACATCCAAGCTTCAAGCCGCAGTTTGGAGACCCCTAAACCGCAATGCCGGCCTGGGGCCATTGTTACATGTATAATTTTATGGGTCCCGCTTGAGGCAGGGTAGATGTATGCTGATAGACAGAGAGCAAAGTAATGTAGAGAGAGATGAGCTCATCATTCTGCTGCTTCTTTCTTCATTGTCTAGTCATAGGCTGGGGGGAGGGGAACAAATAATGCCTGAATGTGACCTGGTTTCAGCCTCTTGCCCTTTGACAGCAAGGCTGGAGTGTGAGAGGAAGAAGCAGCTCAAGTAGCCAATCAGCTTGCGTGCTGTCAAGAAGCATACTGATAGGAGAGAGCAGAGTGACATAGAGATGAGATCACCACTGCGCTGCTTCTCCCTTCACTGTCCAGTCACAGACCATGGGTGTGTCCATCAGACCATGAAACCAAGGACATCTAGTGGCAGGAAACAGTACTGCAGGGGAACTTTTTGGACTGAAGGGGAACATTTTGCTGGTTTGGTATTTAATTTTTTAATGATTTGCTGATACTTTTGGCTGGTGTTCTGCTGTAACTGCACCACCCTGAAAAAAAACAAGCACATAGCCAGGGACCCCCATAGCTACAGGGCAGGGGCGGACTGACAACTCATGGGGCCCCTGTGCCCTTGCCCACACTCAAACCACACCCAAAAAGCCTATGAAAGGTACCAGGGACGTCTCATGGGGCCCCCTACTGACCCTGGGCCCTCAGGCAGTGCCCGAGTTCCCCAATGGTCAGTCCGCCCCTGCTACAGGGGCATATTCGGGTTCCTAGCTGCCCCCCGTTCGCCCCCCCCTGCGGTGTCCCAGTGTAATTATTCTAATCAAAGGACACAATTAGGATCCCTGATCTTGGGAGAAGACGCAACATGCTGGAGCATCGCCTCATAAGATTCGGGGTGCTCGAGGGTTCCCCGGGATCTCGTTGGAAGGATAATATCGAGCATTGCCCGAGTTTCCAAATGGTCAGTCCGCCCCTAGTTCTGGCTTTTGGGGAGGCCTGATGGGGGGGAAAAAAGGGAATCTTCCTTTGTGGCACAAGGTCTACTTTTCTGGTGTTTCTCTTTGTTTTATTCCGTGTGCGGCGTTCTCCTCCCGTGGGCGTGATCCAGAAAGCGTATACCGTATGTAACATCTCCGGCTATAAAAAGGCCGCGCCGAATCTTCTCCGTCTTTGTCCCTAACGAGCGCCTTTGAGGCTTATAATGAAGCTGCTATTTTATTGGTAACCTGAAACCCAGCCGAGGACAAAAGGCGACTCTCGCTGCGGCGGGGCCATCATCCCTCAGCCTGGTGCTGGGACTTCTATTGGATGGTAGCGCCACCTAGCGGGTCTCTGGTGGAAGTACAACGTAGTTGGCGTTCCAATTATGGGAAGCTTGTCAGTTCGGGATTATGGGGGGCTCCCAGCTGCCTTCACGTGCGACCCTCAGGGGGGCTGTCATTCTCATCCTTATCGCCTGCAGCATCCTAGTCCGGATGCCAAAAAAGTGATGTTTCAAGCAGGGGCGGCCCTAGGGTTGGTGACACCCCCTTCGACGAACCTCGCAGGATGGATCGGATCTGCGGATTGAGCATAATGGATCAGCCCGATCCATTATGCTCCCCAATAAAAAGTGACGTTTCAAGCAGGGGCGTCCCTAGGGTTGGTGTCACCCAGGGCGATAATATTTGGTGTCACCCCCTCCGACGATCCCCGCAGGATGGATGGGATCCGCGGATTGAGCATAATGGATCGGAGTCCGATCCATTATGCTCCCCAATCCACAGATCCGATCCATCCTGCGGGGATTGTCGGCTTGCAACCTATACGGGGTTAACTGATCTCGCCACGAAAAGGTACGTTTTAAAGAAAGCCGACGAGCCCCGCAGGATGGATCGGATCTGCGGATTGGGGAGCATAATGGATCGGACTCCGATCCATTATGCTCAATCCGCAGATCCAATCCATCCTGCGGGGTTCATCGGAGGGGTGACACCAAGTGTTATTGCACCGGGTGACACCAACCCTAGGGCCGCCCCTGCTTGAAAAGTCGCTTTTTTGGCATACGGACCAGGATGCTGCAGGCGATAAGGATGAGAATGACGGCCCCCCTTGCTTTAAAACTTACCTTTTCATGGAGCGGGTCCGGTGTCACCACGTGCGATAGGTGTCACCCGGTGCGGCGCGCATCCCCCCGCAGCTGCCTAGGGACGCCACTCTGTTATCCAATCAGAAAGAAGCGCTTCTAATAAAAGAAAAAATGATGGTTTATTTATTCCAGGTACTTATATAGCGCCGTCAATTTACACAGCGCTTTACATATATATATATATATATATATATATATATATATAGTACATTCACATCAGTCCCCGCCCCCGAGGAGCCTACAGTCTAAGGTCTAGGTTCACACTTATGCAGGTTGCGTTTGATGCATTTCTGCATTGCGTTTTGCATTCTTGATGCATTTTTGATGCGTTTTTTCTTTTTTTTTTTTTTTTTTCCTGTTGCTAGGCAAATTTTAAATGCACAATGCAGCAGAAACACAATCCATGCTTTTCTGTGGCGTTCCCATTGAAGTCTATAGAACCAAAAATGCAACGTTTTGCGTTAAAAAAGTCCCTGAGCCTTTCGAAAAAACGCAGCGGGTGAAAACGCAGAGATGTGAACCTGTCCCATAGGAAGTCATGTGACATGGACTGTGTTTCTGAAAAATGCAAGACGCTGCAGAACATGCTTGGGCGTGAACCTATGATAAGGTCCCTAACTGACATTCATACATACACATACATGGGCCAATTTAGACAGGAGCCAATTAACCTACCAGCATGTCTTTGGAGTGTGGGAGGAAACCGGAGTACCCGGAGGAAACCCGTGCAGGCACAGGGAGAGCATGCAGGCTCCAGTCAGGTGGTGCTGTGGTTGGGATTTGAACTGACGATCCGAGTCCTGCCAGGCAGAAATGCTAACCATTTAGCCCCTGTGCTGCCCTATATATAGACCCCCTAACTGTCACTTGCTTGTATTGCAGACTCAGAACCGAGGACAGAGGATGAAGGAGGGGGCTCACATCAACCGGTCTCTGCTGGCTCTCGGGAACTGTATCAACGCTCTGAGCGACAGAGGAGGGAACAAATACGTCAACTACCGAGACAGCAAGCTGACCAGACTTCTGAAGGTGCGTCCATGCAGTGCCGAATATTCTTCTGTCACATTGTTGGCCATTTCAGGCTCCTCTGTCCAGGAAAAAAGAACTTTATAACAATTATCCGCACAAGTATTTGTATTTGTTTGTGAAAATTATACATTTTTCATACGGATATCATTATATTGTCTTTGCTCTTCCTTATAAGATTCTTAAAGGGTAACTCCCATTTGTTGATAAAAAATATTCCCCCCCCCCCCCCCCCCGGGGTGATCAATGCACATCGCAGGGATTGAAACAAAGTTTGTAGCAGAATTCTACCTTGTGTTTCTTTGAAGAAATAGCTGTGTGTTTCCCCGTGTCCTGGGTGGACTGATTCTGATTGGGAGGGTCAGGTTCATTATAATCACCTGGGGCATGCTCTGTGCTCTGTCAAGGAAAGCTAGGGTGTGCTGGAGGATCTATTGATGCTGGCTGCTGGGGGATCTAAGGTCAATGGTGGGGATCTGTTTTTATGTGAGGGTCTATTGTTGCTGGGGGGTCTTATGTTGATGTAAGAGATCTACTGTTGAGGGAGAGGTTGTTGGCTACTGATGTACTATTGGTGCTGGCTGCTGGGAGATCTGTTGTTGCTGTTGGGGGGTGTCTATGTTGCTGTGATGGATCTTTTTTGCTGGGGGTGATATTTTGTTGTGGGTTGTCCATTGTTGCTGTGTGTTTGTGGGGGGGGTCTGTTGTTGTGTGGGGGATCTATTGTTGGTACGGTGGGCTTTATTATTGCTGGGTTCATCGTTGCTGCAGGGCATCTATTGTTGCTGGAGTGGAGTCTAATGTTGCTGGGGGGACCTATTGTTGCTGTGGTGGAGTCCATTGTTGCTGTGGTGGAGTCCATTGTTGCTGGGGAATCCATTGTTGTGTGGGGCAATCTCTTGTTGCTAAGGTGAGATCTCTTGTTGCTGAGGTGGGATCTATTGTTGCTAGTTGCAGGAATATATTGTACTGGTTTTCTTGTTATCATTAACAAATTCCTTACAAATTATTTAGCACCACAAAATGATACTTGGTTCTGTATCCTCTAAAAGGGGATGTACTGGGAGGTGAGTAGTAGGTGGAACCAAGGAGCGGTAATCAGAGGTGGGTAGGGGGGTGGAACCATGGAGCAGTGCTCAGAGGTGGGTAGGGAGATGGAACCACGGAGCGGTGCTCAGAGGTGGGTAGGGGGGTGGAACCAAGGAGTAGTGCTCAGAGGTGGGTAGGGGGTGGAATCAAGGAGTAGTGTTCAGAGGTGGGTAGGGGGTGGAACCAAGGAGTAGTGTTTAGAGGTGGGTAGGGGGGTGGAACCATGGAGGGGTTCTCAGAGGTGGGTAGGGAGTGGAACCAAGGAGTAGTGTTCAGAGGTGGGTAGGGGGGTGGAACCATGTACCACTACCCCCTCCCTCCTAGATTGTAAGCTCGAAAGAGTAGGGCCCTATAACCCCTCGTGTGCTGTTTGTAGTTGCTGTAATGTTTCATGTATTGTCCCCCCCTCTATTGTACAGCGCTGAGCAAACCCTTCGGCGCTATATAAACTCAATGTAATGTAATGTAATAATGTAATGGAGGGGTTCTCAGAGGTGGGTAGGGGGTGGAACCAAGGAGTAGTGCTCAGAGGTGGGCAGGGGGGGTGGAACCACGGATCGGTGCTCAGAGGTGGATAGGGGGTGGAACCACGGAGCGGTTCTCAGAGGTGGGTAGGGGGTGAAACCAAGGAGCGGTGCTGATAGGTCGGTAGAGGGCGGAACCAAGGAGCGTTGCTTAGAGGTGGGTAGGGGGTGGAACCAAGGAGTGGTGCTCAGAGGTGGGTAGGGGGTGGAACCAAGGAGCGTTGGTCAGAGGTGGGTAGGGGGGTGGAATCACGGAGCAGTGCTCAGAGGTGGGTAGGGGGTGGAACCAAGGAGTAGTGTTCAGAGGTGGGCAGGGGGTGGAACCAAGGATTAGTGTTCAGAGGTGCGTAGGGGGGTGGAACCACGGAGCGGTTCTCAGATGTGGGTAGGGGGTGGAACCAAGGACCGGTGCTGATAGGTAGTTAGAGGGTGGAACCAAGGAGCGTTGCTCAGAGGTGGGTAGGGGGTGGAACCAAGGAGTGGTGCTCAGAGGTGGGAAGGGGGTGGAACCAAGGAGCGTTGCTCAGAGGTGGGAAGGGGGTGGAACCAAGGAGCATTGCTCAGAGGTGGGTAGGGGGTGGAACCAAGGAGTGGTGCTCAGAGGTGGGAAGGGGGTGGAACCAAGGAGCGTTGCTCAGAGGTGGGAAGGGGGTGGAACCAAGGAGCATTGCTCAGAGGTGGGTAGGGGGTGGAACCAAGGAGCGTTGCTCAGAGGTGGGTAGGGGGTGGAACCAAGGAGCGTTGCTCAGAGGTGGGTAGAGGGTGGAACCAAGGAGTGGTGCTCAGAGGTGGGTAGGGGGCGTAGATAAGGAGAGACTCAGGAAGGGGGAGTTCCTGCACCTTTTCTATGAGAAAAAAAGCCCCGGGCTTCAGAATGAAATAGAAAAGTCGTGTTTAATAACATTAGATTACAATTGTAGCATTTTTTACACGCTTGATTAATTTTTTTGGATGACAGTGGAGTTCTCCTTTCAACTTATAGTTGTTTTTTTTCTGCCGGTCTCCTTCATCAGGATTCTTTGGGAGGGAACAGCCGAACCGTCATGATTGCGCACATCAGCCCCGCTAACAGTGCCTTCGAGGAGTCCCGAAATACTCTCACCTACGCTGATCGTGCCAAAAACATAAAGACCCGGGTGAGTGCTTCCCGAATGCTTCAGTCCCGGAGTCCCGGCTTATGTTGTCTGACATCTTGGTTATTGGGGTCCTGATCCCTAATAGGAAGCATTGTCAGGAGTGAAGAGGGCTGTGAGTCCACATTGGACATAAAAAAATTGGATGTTTCTAAAGAGAGAACTTTTTGTTTTCACTTTTTGAGTTGATTGGAATTGTTCAGGTTTTTATTGCCGTCCGTGTCGCTATCCACCAGGTCAAACGGAACCTCCTGAACGTGTCCTACCACATCGCCCAGTACACCAGCATCATCTCCGAGCTGAGGAACGAGATCCAGAGACTCAAGGAGAAGATTGACGAGCAAAGCATGAAACAGATCCGGGGCGAGAGGGGCGACATCCGCAACATCCAGGGTAATCCCACACCTGTCCTTCCCTGTGGGCATCAATGTCCCAGGGCAGGATGGGATTTCTGGTTTGTAGATCCTGGGGGGACATTCTAAAATGTATCTACAGCTAAAAGCAAAAAATGGAATATATTGTAGCGTACTAGTCCTTGGATGTGGTGGCTGCCTTCGTTTTCTTGCTTCAGGTTAAAAACGTTCAGAAACTACAGAAAATACCTGCAGATCCAAAAGAGCAAAAGCCAGTGGAATTCTGTTAAAATACAATGTAATTGTAGCTTTATTGTTCTATACAGGCAAACACAAAGCCCAGCCTGGGATATCCCAGGAGGGACTTCATGTCTGCCCGTCCATAACAATAAATCTACAGTTGGGTGTTGCAAATCCCAGGCAGGGCTTCGTGTTTGCCAGGCCAGAACAATAAAGCTACACTTGGGTGTTGCAAATCCCAGGCAGGGCTTCGTGTTTGCCAGGCCAGAACAATAAAGCTACACTTGGGTGTTGCAAATCCCAGGCAGGGCTTCGTGTTTGCCTGTCTGAATCAATAAAGCCAAACTTGGTTGTAGCAAATCCCAGAAGGGGCATCATGTTTGCCAGGCCAGAACAATAAAGCTACACTTGGGTGTTGCAAGTCATAGATAGGGCTTCATGTTTGTTCCTCTGGAACCATAAAACTACACTTGGGTTTTGAAAGTCCTAGATAGGACTTTGTGTCTGCCTGTCCAGAACAATAAAGTTACACTTGGGTGTAGCAAGTCCCAGAAGAGGGGGGCTTCATTTTTGCCTGTCCAAAACAATAGAGCTATACTTGGGTTTTGCAAGTCTTAGACAAGGCTTCCTGTTTGCCTGTCCAGGACAATAAAGTTACACTTGTATTTAGCAAGTTGCAGGCGGGGCTTTGTGTTTGCCTGTCCAGGACAATAAAGTTACACTTGTATTAGCAAGTTCCAGGCGGGGCTTTGTGTTTGCCTGTCCAGGACAATAAAGTTACACTTGTATTAGCAAGTTCCAGGCGGGGCTTTGTGTTTGCCTGTCCAGGACAATAAAGTTACACTTGTATTAGCAAGTTCCAGGTGGGGCTTCGTGTTTGCCTATCCTGAACACTAAAGACAAACTTGGGAGTAGCAAGTCCTAGACAGGGCTTCGTGTTTGCCTGTCCATGACAATAAAGTTACACCTGGGTGTAGCAAGTCCGAGAAGGGGCTTCATGTTTGCCTCTCCGGAACAATAAAGCTACACTTGGGTGTAGCAAGTCGCAGAAGAGGGACTTCGTCTTTGCCTGTCCAGAACAATAAAGTTACACTTGCATTGGGTTTCATTGGAGTGCCATCGGCTTCTTCTCTTTTGGATCCATTGGCAGTTTGAAGTAAAGGATTCATCCATACTTGAGTTTTGCCTTCTGGTTGGCTAAGTGGTTGACTAGGTGGGTCTTACCAGAATATATGTGTTGATCCTGCCAGAAATGCAGTGTCCTTATCACCTCTTGTGAGCTGAAAAGACAGCTCAAACATTCTCACCTTTCCTACATAAACAACTTATCCCATCAATCCTCCATGTGTTGGAGAGGAACATTGGCAGACATGTTTGAAGTTCATCCTTGGTGACAGCCATGGCTCCTCCCTATTGCAACATTTCTTCTTGAGGGGGTCTGAATTCCTTACCTCTATACATGTTCCAGGTCACTGAAGTGGAGCTAATGTATCAACATGCTAGCCAGGCAGCTAGAAGAAGGAGATGTTAGCAGTAACATGATGGGTTTCCTTTAAAGCAACCTTTCTCAACCTTTGTAACACAGAGGAACCCTTGAAATATCTTTCTGGCCTTGTGGAACGATGCTAAAAATGACTATCTACAACTAATGAATTATGAAGGTCAGTGGGAAGAAGGCTCCTTAGACTTGTGGTCATTGGGAAGAATTACACCCTTACAGATAATGAAAAATATCAATGGTTTCAGTGTGAAAATTATTTGAGAAGCAGAAATTGCTCAAGGAACCCCCAGCAACTCTGGAGGAACCTTAGTTGAGAAACCCTGCTTTAAAATCTGTAGTTGATGATAGCTGATCAAACTTTTTGATCCTCTGCCTTGCTTTCTCTAGCTGAGGTCCAGCTCCACACCTTGCCCTACGACCGACGAGAGATGGACCAGCTTAGAGAACAGCTGATAAAGGCCTTCAGAGAGCAGATGGACATTCGGAGACAGCTGATGGAACTGGAGAGCAACCACATGGAAATACAAATGGAGACGTCTCGGCATTTCCTCATCGTCGCAGAGTAAGTTTTCGAAGATACATGTCAACTCAGAGAACTTTCATGTTTCATAGAAGGAGGGTAAGTTGGGACAAATCAGCACATGATGAGGGCACGTGTTGTGAGCCACCTGAGGTGATTTGCATCTTAATATTGTCCCTATTGAAGCCTAGCAGGCTAGAATACGGCTCTGCAATGTGACAGAAGTTGTGGCCCTTACTGTAGCAAAATTTCTGAAGATCTAAAGATACCTGCATACAGTGGATGATGGTTGGACACACAAGTACAACCTTGACCACCCTTAGATGTTCTGTTTGAAAGTTCTTTAGACAAACACGTGTTCAATCAGTTAAACATTCTAGGAAACGCTCATCAGGTCTCTCTAATGCAGCCTTAGCTCAGTCTATCCATTCCCAATACATCTTGGGATGAAACTGACCCTGCTTTAGAGGGCATCCTAAATTGAAGATGTCTTGTTGTTCATTGAAGGTAAAGTGATAGGTACACTTAATAAGAAAATACCCAGTACTCCCAGGTATGGTAGAGTATGTGACCTTCTCCCTTTCATCCAGGAGGTAAGGCCTAGGCTTTCAATGGCCACCCATCTTTTCTGTCGAAGAGAGGGTCTGCAATGTCATGGCAGTTGTGGGCCTTATCATAGCAACATTTCTGCATATCTAAAGACACCTGCAGACAGTAGATGGTATCAACAGTCATGTGATGTTAGGGGAGTAGATCTTTAACCCTCTCTAAGCTTTCACATGGAGCTTACAAAGGGATTAGGTGGTTTATGGTGGTTGGACAAACAGGCACAATCTTGCCCACATGTAGATCTTCCAGTATGTGACCTGATCCCTTCCTCTTAGGAGGTAGTCCCCAATGCCTGAGCTACCAATTGCTGTCCATGTTCTCGATTGAAGACTGGCAGTTCATAGTAGGGGTCTGCAATGTGACGGCAGTTGTGGGCCTTATTGTAGTCGACCTTCTGAAGATCTAGAGATTCCTGCAGATAGTAGATTGCATCAACTGTCAAGTGGTGTTAGGGGAGTAGATCTTTAACCTTCTGTAAGTTTCGACATGGAGCTTACAAGGAGATTAGACTTGAGCTTCAACAGATGAACAGAAAGGTGGAGGTGGGTTGCTGGATAGGTAATTTGAAGGGTGGAAGGTTGGTCTATCAAGAGAACCTATTACTTTCCTAGAATAGTTCTTTTCATGTGGTCAGCCCCTTCCCAGGCTCTTGCCCAGCTTGGTCCTCAGCTATGATGGTGTATTTCCAACTTCATAAAATAACCCAGCATGCCTCAGAAATAATTTCGTACCGTTAATTCAAATTTTTGCTTTGTGACTTTCACAGTTGGGAGCAAGAAAAAACCCGGCGAGTGCGCAAATGGAGGGAAGAGCTGCGTAAGGAATCCTATGGAAAGGACGATAGCGAGAAGGACTCGGACACGGGAGACGACCAGTCGGACATCATGGAGCCACAGGAGGTCACCGCAGCCAGGGAGAACATCCAGGCACTGGTGGGAGACCAAGGAAAACTCCGCAGGCAGAAGGTATGATGGAAGTGGGAGACTTGAATATCATTATTAGCTAAATATTTATACTTTTCAGAGCATTTCTTCTGGTTCCCCTGAGGGTAGACAGCCGAAAACGATGTATCTATGTCCAGGTAGCCACATAGCCATCTAGTTTATAAACTGGCCACAGACCACTTTTTCTGCATCTCCAACGAGCCTGAGGAAAGGTCATAACTAACCTTAGAAAGTATTACTTTATGGAAGGAGTAGTTGCTGCTTGGAACAGACTTCCAGCAGAGGTAGTGAGTCAGTCTACAGTAAGTGGATTCAAACATGATTGGGACGAACATCAATCTACAGTATAAACAGACAGAAAAAACATTAAAAACAAGGCAGGACCACTTGGTGTCTTTCTGCAGCCAATATCTCCTCATGTTCTACTTATTGTTTACAATGGAACCTAAACGTAAATCCTGGCCCTTGTGTAAAGATCAGCTCTGCACTTACAAGTCTCTCAGCAGGATCCCTGAGGGAACACCGAGGGAGCACTGGAGAGTGCTGGGGGGGACACAGAGGGAGCACTGGAGAGTGCTGGGGGGACACAGAGGGAGCACTGGAGAGTGCTGAGGGGACACAGAGGGAGCACTGGAGAGTGCTGAGGGGACACAGAGGGAGCACTGGAAAGTGCTGGGGGGGACACAGAAGGAGCACTAGAGAGTGCTGAGGGGACACAGAGGGAGCACTGGAGAGTGCTGGGGGGGATAGAGAGGGAGTGCTGGAGAGTGCCGGGGAACACAGAGGGAGTGCTAAAGAGTGCCTGGGGGGACACAGAGGGAGTGCTAAAGAGTGCCTGGGGGGACACAGAGGGAGTGCTAAAGAGTGCCTGGGGGGACACAGAGGGAGTGCTAAAGAGTGCCTGGGGGGACACAGAGGGAGCACTGGAGAGTGCTGCAGGGACACAGATGGAGTGCTGGAGAGTGCTGGGGGGACACAGAAGGAGTGCTGGGAAGTGCCTGGGGGGACACAGAGGGAGTGCTGGAGCGTGCCGTGGGACACAGAGGGAGCGCTGGAGTGTGCTGGGGGGACACAGAAGGAGTGCTGGGAAGTGCCTGGGGGGACACAGAGGGAGTGCTGGAGCGTGCCGTGGGACACAGAGGGAGCGCTGGAGTGTGCTGGGGGGACACAGAGGGAGTGCTGGGAAGTGCCTGGGGGGACACAGAGGGAGTGCTGGAGAGTGCCTGGGGGGACACAGAGGGAGTGCTGGGGGGACACACAGGGAATGCTGGAGAGTGCTGGGGGGACACAGAGGGAGTGCTAAAGAGTGCCTGGGGGGACACAGAGGGAGTGCTAAAGAGTGCCTGGGGGGACACAGAGGGAGTGCTAAAGAGTGCCTGGGGGGACACAGAGGGAGTGCTAAAGAGTGCTGCAGGGACACAGATGGAGTGCTGGAGAGTTCTGCGGGGACACAGATGGAGTGCTGGAGAGTTCTGCGGGGACACAGATGGAGTGCTGGAGAGTGCTGGGGGGACACAGAAGGAGTGCTGGGAAGTGCCTGGGGGGACACAGAGGGAGTGCTGGAGCGTGCCGTGGGACACAGAGGGAGCGCTGGAGTGTGCTGGGGGGACACAGAAGGAGTGCTGGGAAGTGCCTGGGGGGACACAGAGGGAGTGCTGGAGCGTGCCGTGGGACACAGAGGGAGCGCTGGAGTGTGCTGGGGGGACACAGAGGGAGTGCTGGGAAGTGCCTGGGGGGACACAGAGGGAGTGCTGGAGAGTGCCTGGGGGGACACAGAGGGAGTGCTGGGGGGACACACAGGGAATGCTGGAGAGTGCTGGGGGGACACAGAGGGAGTGCTGGAGAGTGCTGGGTGGACACAGAGGGAGCGTTAGGGATTCGGATTTTACCACCCCCCGCACCCTAAGGCAGCTCATAGGGTCATAGGGGGATTTCACTTGGATTTCTGGATTCTTATAGCTGGCAGCTTCTATATATCAAAGGACTTGAAGGGACACCCCAACATTTCATCCCGGCATTGATTAATTTTTTAGGTAGGATAAGATGAACTTTGTCACAGCCAACATGTTTCGGGGTTCAGCTCTCCTCTTCTTCAGGGCCTAAATGCTGACAATGAAATCACAGAGATGCTGGATGATGGTTACAATGTAACATTCATTCTAAACGAACTGTCCTAAACCAGCTGCTGGTCGACTTTTTAATCCGTTTGGTCAAAATCTGTTACACTGAAACCATTGTCCAGCAATAAAGTCCTGAAGAAGGGGAGAGCTGAACCCCCAAAACGTGTTGGCTTTGTGAGGACGTTGATCTCATCAGTGGCGTTCTGCCCCGGGTTCTAGACCTCTATGACAGCCAACGGGTCGAAACACGTCAGCACACATGACGTTGAAGGAGCCGGGCTTAAGCTGCTTTTCATTCATTCATAGTTTGAGCTCTGTAGGTGTGCAGAGTCCTCGCTGTTACATGCTTTGTCACCCATGGATGCATGCGTGTGGGTGTTAGGGCCCACCCTCTTTGCTGCTGCATGTGCACAATACATGGGCAGGAAGAGGTTGAAGGAGACCCGGGAGGAGGACACATGGGAGTCCTGGAAGGAGGACACATGGGAGTCCTGGAAGGAGGACACATGGGAGTCCTGGGAGGAGGACACATGGGAGTCCCGGGAGGAGGACACATGGGAGTCCCGGGAGGAGGACACATGGGAGTCCCGGGAGGAGGACACATGGGAGTCCCGGGAGGAGGACACATGGGAGTCCCGGGAGGAGGACACATGGGAGTCCTAGAAGGAGGACACATGGGAGTCCCGGGGGGAGGACACATGGGATTCCCGGGAGGAGGACACATGGGAGTCCCAGGAGGAGGACGCATGGGAGTCCCGGGAGGAGGACGCATGGGAGTCCCGGGAGGAGGACGCATGGGAGTCCCGGGAGGAGGACACATGGGAGTCCCGGGAGGAGGACACTTGGGAGTCCCGGGAGGAGGACACATGGGAGTCCTGGGAGGAGGACACATGGGAGTCCCGGGAGGAGGACACATGGGAGTCCCGGGAGGAGGACACATGGGAGTCCCGGGAGGAGGACACATGGGAGTCCCGGGAGGAGGACACATGGGAGTCCCGGGAGGAGGACACATGGGAGTCCTAGAAGGAGGACACATGGGAGTCCCGGGGGGAGGACACATGGGATTCCCGGGAGGAGGACGCATGGGAGTCCCAGGAGGAGGACGCATGGGAGTCCCGGGAGGAGGACGCATGGGAGTCCCGGGAGGAGGACGCATGGGAGTCCCGGGAGGAGGACGCATGGGAGTCCCGGGAGGAGGACGCATGGGAGTCCCGGGAGGAGGACGCATGGGAGTCCCGGGAGGAGGACGCATGGGAGTCCCGGGAGGAGAACACATGTAGATCCTGGGAGGAGGACACATGGGAGTCCTGGGAGGAGGACACATGGGAGTCCTGGGAGGAGGACACATGGGAGTCCTAGAAGGAGGACACATGGGAGTCCCGGGGGGAGGACACATGGGATTCCCGGGAGGAGGACACATGGGAGTCCCGGGAGGAGGACACATGGGAGTCCCGGGAGGAGGACACATGGGAGTCCCGGGAGGAGGACACATGGGAGTCCCGGGAGGAGGACACATGGGAGTCCCGGGAGGAGGACACATGGGAGTCCCGGGAGGAGGACACATGGGAGTCCCGGGAGGAGGCCATATCTGAGTCCCGGAAGGAAGACGCATGGGAGTCCCGGGAGGAGGACACATGGGAGTCCTAGAAGGAGGACACATGGGAGTCCCGGGAGGAGGACACATGGGAGTCCCGGGAGGAGGACACATGGGAGTCCCGGGAGGAGGACACATGGGAGTCCCGGGAGGAGGACACATGGGAGTCCCGGGAGGAGGACACATGGGAGTCCCGGGAGGAGGACACATGGGAGTCCCGGGAGGAGGACACATGGGAGTCCCGGGAGGAGGACACATGGGAGTCCCGGGAGGAGGACACATGGGAGTCCTAGAAGGAGGACACATGGGAGTCCCGGGGGGAGGACACATGGGATTCCCGGGAGGAGGATACATGGGAGTCCCGGAAGGAGGACACATGGGAGTCCCGGGAGGAGGACACATGGGAGTCCCGGGAGGAGGACACATGGGAGTCCCAGGAGGAGGCCATATCTGAGTCCCGGGAGGAAGACGCATGGGAGTCCCGGGAGGAGGACACATGGGAGTCCCAGGAGGAGGCCATATCTGAGTCCCGGAAGGAAGACGCATGGGAGTCCCGGGAGGAGGACACATGGGAGTCCTAGAAGGAGGACACATGGGAGTCCCGGGAGGAGGACACATGGGAGTCCCGGGAGGAGGACACATGGGAGTCCCGGGAGGAGGACACATGGGAGTCCCGGGAGGAGGACACATGGGAGTCCCGGGAGGAGGACACATGGGAGTCCTAGAAGGAGGACACATGGGAGTCCCGGGGGGAGGACACATGGGATTCCCGGGAGGAGGATACATGGGAGTCCCGGAAGGAGGACACATGGGAGTCCCGGGAGGAGGACACATGGGAGTCCCGGGAGGAGGACACATGGGAGTCCCGGGAGGAGGACACATGGGAGTCCCGGGAGGAGGACACATGGGAGTCCCGGGAGGAGGACACATGGGAGTCCCGGGAGGAGGACACATGGGAGTCCCGGGAGGAGGACACATGGGAGTCGCGGGAGGAGGACACATGGGAGTCCCGGGAGGAGGCCATATCTGAGTCCCGGGAGGAGGACGCATGGGAGTCCCGGGAGGAGGACGCATGGGAGTCCCGGGAGGAGGACGCATGGGAGTCCCGGGAGGAGGACGCATGGGAGTCCCGGGAGGAGGACGCATGGGAGTCCCGGGAGGAGAACACATGTAGATCCTGGGAGGAGGGCAAATCTGAGTCCTGGGAGGAGGACGCATGGGAGTCCCGGGAGGAGGACGCATGGGAGTCCCGGGAGGAGGACGCATGGGAGTCCCGGGAGGAGGACGCATGGGAGTCCCGGGAGGAGGACGCATGGGAGTCCCGGGAGGAGGACGCATGGGAGTCCCGGGAGGAGGACGCATGGGAGTCCCGGGAGGAGGACGCATGGGAGTCCCGGGAGGAGGACGCATGGGAGTCCCGGGAGGAGGACGCATGGGAGTCCCGGGAGGAGAACACATGTAGATCCTGGGAGGAGGGCAAATCTGAGTCCTGGGAGGAGGACGCATGGGAGTCCCGGGAGGAGGACGCATGGGAGTCCCGGGAGGAGGACGCATGGGAGTCCCGGGAGGAGGACGCATGGGAGTCCCGGGAGGAGGACGCATGGGAGTCCCGGGAGGAGGACGCATGGGAGTCCCGGGAGGAGAACACATGTAGATCCTGGGAGGAGGGCAAATCTGAGTCCTGGGAGGAGGACGCATGGGAGTCCCGGGAGGAGGACGCATGGGAGTCCCGGGAGGAGGACGCATGGGAGTCCCGGGAGGAGGACGCATGGGAGTCCCGGGAGGAGGACGCATGGGAGTCCCGGGAGGAGGACGCATGGGAGTCCCGGGAGGAGAACACATGTAGATCCTGGGAGGAGGGCAAATCTGAGTCCCGGGAGGAGGACACATGGGAGTCCTGGGAGGAGGACACATGGGAGTCCCGGGAGGAGGACACATGGGAGTCCCGGGAGGAGGACACATGGGAGTCCCGGGAGGAGGACACATGGGAGTCCCGGGAGGAGGACACATGGGAGTCCCGGGAGGAGGACACATGGGAGTCCCGGGAGGAGGACACATGGGAGTCCCGGGAGGAGGACACATGGGAGTCCCGGGAGGAGGACACATGGGAGTCCCGGGAGGAGGACACATGGGAGTCCCGGGAGGAGGACACATGGGAGTCCCGGGAGGAGGACACATGGGAGTCCCGGGAGGAGGACACATGGGAGTCCCGGGAGGAGGACACATGGGAGTCCCGGGAGGAGGACACTTGGGAGTCCCGGGAGGAGGACACTTGGGAGTCCCGGGAGGAGGACACTTGGGAGTCCCGGGAGGAGGACATATCTGAGTCCCGGGAAAAGGACATATCTGAGTCCCGGGAGGAGGACACATGTGGATCCCGGGAGGAGGACACATGTGGATCCCGGGAGGAGGACACAAGGGGGTCCTGGCAGGAGGACGCATGGGGGTCCTGGCAGGAGGACGCATGGGAGTCCTGGCAGGAGGACGCATGGGAGTCCTGGCAGGAGGACGCATGGGAGTCCCGGGAGGAGGACGCATGGGAGTCCCGGGAGGAGGACGCATGGGAGTCCCGGGAGGAGGACGCATGGGAGTCCCGGGAGGAGGACGCATGGGAGTCCCGGGAGGAGGACGCATGGGAGTCCCGGGAGGAGGACGCATGGGAGTCCCGGGAGGAGAACACATGTAGATCCTGGGAGGAGGGCAAATCTGAGTCCTGGGAGGAGGACGCATGGGAGTCCCGGGAGGAGGACGCATGGGAGTCCCGGGAGGAGGACGCATGGGAGTCCCGGGAGGAGGACGCATGGGAGTCCCGGGAGGAGGACGCATGGGAGTCCCGGGAGGAGGACGCATGGGAGTCCCAGGAGAAGAACACATGTAGATCCTGGGAGGAGGGCAAATCTGAGTCCCGGGAGGAGGACACATGGGAGTCCCGGGAGGAGGACACATGGGAGTCCCGGGAGGAGGACACATGGGAGTCCCGGGAGGAGGACACATGGGAGTCCCGGGAGGAGGACACATGGGAGTCCCGGGAGGAGGACACATGGGAGTCCCGGGAGGAGGACACATGGGAGTCCCGGGAGGAGGACGCATGTGGATCCTTGGAGGAGGACGCATGGGAGTCCCGGGAGGAGGACGCATGGGAGTCCCGGGAGGAGGACGCATGGGAGTCCCGGGAGGAGGACGCATGGGAGTCCCGGGAGGAGGACGCATGGGAGTCCCGGGAGAAGAACACATGTAGATCCTGGGAGGAGGGCAAATCTGAGTCCCGGGAGGAGGACACATGGGAGTCCCGGGAGGAGGACACATGGGAGTCCCGGGAGGAGGACACATGGGAGTCCCGGGAGGAGGACACATGGGAGTCCCGGGAGGAGGACACATGGGAGTCCCGGGAGGAGGACACATGGGAGTCCCGGGAGGAGGACACATGGGAGTCCTGGGAGGAGGACACATGGGAGTCCCGGGAGGAGGACACATGTGGATCCTTGGAGGAGGACATACCTGAGTCCTGGGAGGAGGACACATGGGAGTCCTGGGAGGAGGACACATGGGAGTCCTGGGAGGAGGACACATGGGAGTCCTGGGAGGAGGACACATGGGAGTCCTGGGAGGAGGACACATGGGAGTCCTGGGAGGAGGACACATGGGAGTCCTGGGAGGAGGACACATGGGAGTCCTGGGAGGAGGACACATGGGAGTCCCGGGAGGAGGACACATGTGAATCCTGGGAGGAGGATCAGAGAAGTCAGGGGCAGCCAGGCAAAAGGTATTGCTAGGAGATGTTCTGCAATAGCCGTCCCCATATTTGTCTCATTACAGGTTTCCTTTTCCATTGTGGGTGGAGTTCTACTCTCCATCTACCCCACAAGGTCTCTGCCCTGGTATCTCTTTCCCCGTCTCCATAGGGGCTCATTCTCATAGCTCCGCCTACAAGAACCTGCGTTCCGTACAGAAAGTGCACACATGGCGTGTGAACGAAGCCCCCATGTAAGGTTTGCAGCCCCCCCACCCCCCATCCCACCGCGTCTTATAATGGCGTCATCCTCTTCCCACACAGCTGGAGCTGGAGAGGAGATTTAAGGAGATCCGTCAGCGAGCGAGGAGGCTGGAGGAGATTTTACCGAAGAGGATCAGCTCGGAGGAGCAGAGGGAGGTCCTCAGCCTGCTGTGTAAGGTGCACGAGCTGGAGATCGAGAACACCGAGATGCAGTCCCACGCCCTGCTG
>NW_028320228.1:57500-91468 GCF_062004578.1 Staurois parvus
AGGTGCGTGGGGAGCGGAGACAAGGGGGTACCTGCAGGAGAGGTGCGTGGGGAGCGGAGACAAGGGGGTACCTGCAGGAGAGGTGCGTGGGGAGCGGAGACAAGGGGGTACCTGCAGGAGAGGTGCGTGGGGAGCGGAGACAAGGGGGTACCTGCAGGAGAGGTGCGTGGGGAGCGGAGACAAGGGGGTACCTGCAGGAGAGGTGAGTGGGGAGCGGAGACAAGGGGGTACCTGCAGGAGAGGTGCGTGGGGAGCGGAGACAAGGGGGTACCTGCAGGAGAGGTGCGTGGGGAGCGGAGACAAGGGGGTACCTGCAGGAGAGGTGCGTGGGGAGCGGAGACAAGAGGGTACCTGCAGGAGAGGTGCGCGGGGAGCGGAGACAAGGGGGTACCTGCAGGAGAGGTGCGTGGGGAGCGGAGACAAGGGGGTACCTGCAGGAGAGGTGCGCGGGGAGCGGAGACAAGGGGGTACCTGCAGGAGAGGTGCGCGGGGAGCGGAGACAAGGGGGTACCTGCAGGAGAGGTGCGCGGGGAGCGGAGACAAGGGGGTACCTGCAGGAGAGGTGCGCGGGGAGCGGAGACAAGGGGGTACCTGCAGGAGAGGTGCGCGGGGAGCGGAGACAAGGGGGTACCTGCAGGAGAGGTGCGAGGGGAGCGGAGACAAGGGGGTACCTGCAGGAGAGGTGCGCGGGGAGCGGAGACAAGGGGGTACCTGCAGGAGAGGTGCGTGGGGAGCGGAGACAAGGGGGTACCAGCAGGAGAGGTGCGTGGGGAGCGGAGACAAGGGGGTACCAGCAGGAGAGGTGCGCGGGGAGCGCAGATAAGGTGGTCCCTGCAGGAGAGGGGAGCGGAGACAAGGGGGTCCCTGCAGGAGAGGTGCGTGGGGAGCGGAGACAAGGGGGTCCCTGCAGGAGAGGTACGTGGGGAGCGCAGACAAGGGGGTACCAGCAGGAGAGGTGCAAGGGCCACATGAAATGGCCTAGAGGGTGAGTACATGTCCGGTACTCACAGAAAGGTGCCGATCTCCTCTTTTGATCGGGACCTTTCCCAATCATGTGACCGCCGTGATGGCAAAACAGGGCGGTCACATGACCTTCAAACCCCGCCCCACCTCCCAGCTTCTGAAACCCTTAAAGGGCCGGGAGGCGTTAAGAATAAAGTCGTTTTTGCTTTCACTTTCATTTCCAGACTCTAGGCCTAAGTCACAAAGCACTTTGACATCTCGTCGGACTCGACTGAAAATAACTGCCACTTGTCAGAAAATAACTGTCCTTATCCCGGTGTGACGGCTTTGTGCATCGAGCTCAGTGAGCGTCCAGGTTGAAATCGACGACTTGGCCATAGAGCCAATGGCAGCTCCACCATGTTGAATGATGACTGGCTACATCCCGGCTTTAAAATGGAAAGCCAGTTTCTGGTGTGGACATAGGGTGCCACCATCCCTTCAATATTAGAAGTCCTGTTGGGACTTTGAAGGCGACCAAAAAATTCTCTACAAAAACTTTCGTTTTATTGTATACAGATATAAATGTGATAAATGTCGGCAGTCGGATCGGGTTGCCTCCAGTTTTTGGTTGCCAACCGAGGTTTTCTTTTTTGGTACGGCCCAGCTCCTGGCGGCAGTATAATTCCCCGACGGCCATTTGCCTGATTTTTTTTCTGTGTTTTATAGAAAATGCCTTTTTAGTGGTGTAACTCCTGACAATAAATCGTTTTCCAGATCACAACTTGACCGTCCCGCACCGCCTGGAGGACCTGTATGAAGTGTACCTCCGCGAGCTGGAAGAGGGCACCTTGGAACGGATCAGTCTCGTTGACCGAGCTTCACTTCTGGCTTTGAAGGTTCCTTCCTTTTACCAAATCTGTTGACTGTGAGAATCTGCGGCAAGTGGGTCCCACTAGATTTAGCCCAGTTTTTACCACCAATACAAAGCCACTGAGAAGTACACTGCTGGGAGGAGGTTCTGTCTTAGGGTTCCATGTACACGGGGCGTTTGGAAAACTCTTCTGACCGCTGGAAACTGACTGCTGGAAAACATGGGATAAAAATGCCAGTTTAGCCGCGTTTACCTACCGTGTTTATGCGTGTTTGCGTTTAGAAGTGTTTTTAAAAGGTAACCTCAGGAGACCCTCCGAATACCCAGAATGCACGGAAAAATACTAAATCATTAACTATTGCAGACATTTTGTGAGAAGCAGAGAGAGCAGAATCTGAGAGAGCAGAATCTGAGAGAGCAAAAGCGGGGAGAGCGGAAGCTGAGAGAGCAGAATCTGAGAGAGCAGAAGCAGGGAGAGCAGAAGCAGGGAGAGCAGAAGCGGGGAGAGTAGAGGCAGGAAGAGTAGAGGCGGGGAGAGCAGAGGCGGGGAGAGCAGAAGCGGGAAGAGCGGAAGCGGAGAGAGCAGAAGCGGAGAGAGCAGAAGCGGGGAGAGCAGAAGCGGAGAGAGCAGAAGCGGGGAGAACAGAAGCAGAGAGAGTGCAGAAGCAGAGAGAGAGCAGAAGTGGGGAGAGCAGAAGCTGAGAGAGCATAAGCAGGGAGAGCAGAAGCGGGGAGAGCAGAAGCAGAGAGAGCAGAAGCGGGGAGAGCAGAAGCGGGGAGAGCAGAAGCGGGGAGAGCAGGGGCGGGGAGAGTAGAGGCGGGGAGAGCAGAAGCGGGTAAAACAGAAGCGGGGAGAGCAAAAGCGGGGAGAGCAGAAGCAGAGAGAGAGCAGAAGCAGAGAGAGTGCAGAAGCAGAGAGAGAGCAGAAGTGGGGAGAGCAGAAGCTGAGAGAGCATAAGCAGGGAGAGCAGAAGCGGGGAGAGCAGAAGCAGAGAGAGCAGAAGCGGGGAGAGCAGAAGCGGGGAGAGCAGAAGCGGGGAGAGCAGGGGCGGGGAGAGTAGAGGCGGGGAGAGCAGAAGCGGGTAAAACAGAAGCGGGGAGAGCAAAAGCAGAGAGAGAGCAGAAGCAGAGAGAGAGCAGAAGCGGGGAGAGCAGAAGCGGGGAGAGCAGAAGCAGAGAGAGCGGAGGCGGGGAGAGCAGAAGCGGTAAAACAGAAGCAGAGAGAGCAGTATGTGTGGAGATGATCGGTCTTTTCTGGTTGTATTCACTATGGATCCCATCATGAGCAGAATGCATTTTTTTCCTTCGCGCAAAACTTGCAACTGACTGCGCTGGTGTATCGGGTCCATTTGAACACATGGAAAAAGCTTTGTATGCATTTCTGATGAAGAAAAAAGGTTCTGGTCAGCATCTGGACATGGATCGGCCCAAACACTTGTCTAAACGCAAACACGCAAAAACGCGTTTACACGCGGTTACAAGCGTTTGGTGTTTGAAACATCGGTAAACTCTACATCTGGACACGATTTTTGTGCTTTCAAAAAAATGTCTGCGACCTCAACTGCCTGTAAAGGACGACGTGTACATGGAGACAGAGGAAGACAAAGGACAGTTCAGGGGCTGCTGAAAAATCGCACAACTGATCCTAAACCACCAGACAAATGTTATGTTGGTCTTCTCGGCCAGCTTCACTCTCCAACTTCATGGGTGTCACAGTCACACGGGTCACATGGGAGTGCCAAGCGAATACCCAGACCCCGCATTCACTATATCCGCTCTCCCCTGACCCCGCATTTACTATATCCCCTCTCCCCGGACCCTGCATTTACTATATCCCCTCTCCCCGGACCCCGCATTCACTATATCCGCTCTCCCGGACCCCGCATTCACTATATCCGCTCTCCCCGGACCCCGCATTCACTATATCCGCTCTCCCCGGACCCCGCATTCACTATATCCCCTCCCCCCGGACCCTCTATTCACTATATCCGCTGTCCCCGGACCCCGCATTCACTATATCCGCTCTCCCCGGACCCCGCATTCACTATATCCGCTCTCCCCGGACCCCGCATTCACTATATCCCCTCCCCCCGGACCCTCTATTCACTATATCCGCTGTCCCCGGACCCCGCATTCACTATATCCACTCTCCCCAGACCCCGCATTCACTATATCCGCTCCCCCCGGACCCTCTATTCACTATATCCGCTGTCCCCGGACCTCGCATTCACTATATCCGCTCCCCCCGGACCCCGCATTCACTATATCCCCTCCCCCCGGACCCTCTATTCACTATATCCGCTGTCCCCGGACCCCGCATTCACTATATCCGCTCTCCCCGGACCCCGCATTCACTATATCCGCTCTCCCCGGACCCCGCATTCACTATATCCCCTCCCCCCGGACCCTCTATTCACTATATCCGCTGTCCCCGGACCCCGCATTCACTATATCCACTCTCCCCAGACCCCGCATTCACTATATCCGCTCTCCCCGGACCCCGCATTCACTATATCCGCTCCCCCACAGTACACACAACATAGAAATGCAATTATTTTAGTAAATATAAACTGCTAAATATCTTTCCCATCAGCAGTATATAGAGCAGTCTTGTGACTTCTATCAGTGTCCAGCAGAGCACTGGTTGTAGGAGGAGTTTTCATTCACCTCTGAGTGTTCCATGAGGCTGCATGACCCCTGACCTGGACAGTGCCACCTCCCCCCCTCAAAAAAAAAAAAAACCTCTCTAGCAATACACACCAAACTGAGCATGTGCCGAGTTCCTCCTAGAGCTATGTAATGTCAGCAGATAGATTGAGGACAGTAGATGAAGGGGAGGATCAGAGAAGACAGGAACAGACAGCCTTTTTAAACAATCCCTACATACAAATTGGAAGTGTCTAGGGGTGACCTCCGATTTATATTGTTTTGGTAAATCTAAAGGAAAATTGTATAATGTATGGCCAGCTAAGCGGACCTTCGACCCCCTCCATTGCAGGACAGCCAGAGCTCCTTGCCGAAAATCCCTCAGATCACCGCCGAGGAGACCTCCCAGGAACCCGACTCAGACCAAGAGAGCGTGAGAACCTTCGGATCCGACAACCACAATCTGCACTACAGGGAGTCGTACCGCCGAATCTTACCGCGACTTCTCTCCGAGGCTGAGAGGTGAGAGGAAGGTCTTGTCCTTGAAGAACTTCTTCTGACTGTTACCTCTGGAGTTTTCATTACATTGCAGCAGTCTTCGGTGTGATGGCTGCATTTGTTTTCTTTCCTTTTTTTCATCCGGCAATCCGGTCACTTCCTGTCTTAGGGTGACAACACTCACTCACCGTACTGTAGGGAGGAACAGGGTTGTCACCCTAGGACAGGACTATGGAACAAGAATAAGGATCCTTATTTTAATCTTTTTTGTAATCTTGAAATCTCATTGGCTGAAAATAACTGTCACTTTTTTTAAAATAAGGCTCCCTATCCTGAGTTAATTTGTGAATGACGTCTATTTTCTATTTCTATTTTCGCTTTCTCCGTACGAATCCTGAAGTTCTAACAGGAATAAGAGGATTTTAACGAGCCTTCAATCCTTTCCTCAACAGCGATACCAATAAAGTGTTTAAAACCAGCCCCCGCGCCCGTTACTTTAAGAATTCCACGGTGGTGACTCCGCCTCCAATTCATGTGAACGGGATGGTCAGCAAGGAGGTAAGTGGATTTTAGAAGTAGAGCTGAGATTTTGCGATCCTGAGCTGTAAGACACCAGTTTTGGAGCGCTGAGATCTCCGAAAGCTATAGAAAACTGTCCGGTGTGTTCCTCCTGGGAGGTCCCTGTAAATAACTCCGCCCAGTTTCCCCTTCTATAGCTCACGGCCTCTGCTGAGACCTAGACACACCAGAATGATGTTGCCTTTTGGGACAAGCCACGCCCCTTGTGTCATGTAATTAGTTTAGGAATAATGAATGCTATAGTGAGTTCCACCCCCCCCAGGGCCCCGCTGCTGCCACTGTCCACAAACCGCCCCCCCCCCCCCTCCTTGTGCGGGAATCTTATACCCTCCAGCAGTGTGCAGCCTCCTCAGATTCCATGGCAGAGCCTCACCAGGTCCCCATCCCTGCCATGTGTGTCCCTTCCCCCGCCAACCCTGAAAATTGCCACCCTAGGCGAATGCCTTGTTTGCCTCGGGGTAAATACGCCGCTGTGTACAGAGCAGGGGCGGACTGACAACTCATGGGGCCTCCGGGCAATAGGGGATCATGGGGCCCCTGTGTCCTTGCCCAAACTCAAAAAAGCCTATGAAAAAGGTACCAGGGGCATCTCATGGGGCCCCCTACTGACCCCGGGCCCTCGTGCAGTGCCTGAGTGTCCAAATGGTCAGTCCGCCCCTGGTACAGAGCCACTTTTCACTGTACAGAGAACTAAAGAAAAGGAAGGAGAAATTGTTTGATCTTTCCTGAACCATGAAGAGTCTTGTGACTCCCCTCATCGCTCCCTGCATCCCCTCCCCCTCACACTTCCTTGCCTGTTCCTGTGCCGTAGGTATTGAACTAAGCCACACCGGTGCTACGTGGGAGGGTCTGCCTATAGGATCATGTGATCAGGCCCATTGCCACAAAAATAATCCCTTGCACCCCGCGTGCCGCACTCTTTCCAGGTAGATCACTGCAGGACATTGCGCAGTAATGTGATCTCAAGTGCCAATCAGATTCCTGGGAGAAGCACTGAGCCAGATACGTGTGAAAAGGCATTTGTAGCAATGCGGGGGCTGGGGGGCACTGTTGGGGGCACTATGGGGAGGTTGGAGGCTTAGCAGCAAGCTAGGGGGCACTGTGGGAGGTTGGGTGGCATTGTGGGAGAATGAGAGGCACTGTGGGACGTTAGTGGGTACTGAGGGCTCTTGGGGGCCTGGGGGCTTTCTGAGAAGTTGGTGGCATTGTGGGAGGTTGGGTGGCACTGTGGGAAGTTGGTGGGTACTGAGGGCTCTTGGGGGCCTGGGGGCTTTGTGAGAAGTTGGTGGCATTGTGAGAGGTTGGGTGGCACTGTGGGAAGTTGGTGGGTACCGAGGGCTCTTGGGGGCCGGGGGGCTTTGTGAGAAGTTGGTGGCATTGTGGGAGGTTGGGTGCCACTGTGGAAAGTTGGTGGGTACTGAGGGCTCTTGGGGGCCTGGGGACTTTGTGAGAAGTTGGTGGCATTGTGGGAGGTTGGGTGCCACTGTGGAAAGTTGGTGGGTACTGAGGGCTCTTGGGGGCCTGGGGGCTTTGTGAGAAGTTGGTGGCATTGTGGGAGGTTGGGTGCCACTGTGGAAAGTTGGTGGGTACTGAGGGCTCTTGGGGGCCTGGGGACTTTGTGAGAAGTTGGTGGCATTGTGGGAGGTTGGGTGGCACTGTGGAAAGTTGGTGGGTACTGAGAACTCTTGGGGGACCTGGGGGCTTTGTGAGAAGTTGGGTGGCATCGTGGGAGAATGAGAGGTACTGTGGGAAGTTGGTGGGTACTGATGGCTCTTGGGGAGCCAGGGGCTCTGTGAGAAGTTGGGTGGCATTGTGGGAAGTTGGTGGGTACTGAGGGCTCTTGGGGGGCCTAGGGGCTCTGTGAGAAGTTGGGAGCCATTGTGGGAGGATGAGAGGCACTGTGGGAAGTTGGTAGGTACTTAGGGCTCTTGGGGGCCTAGAGGCTTTATGATACGTTGGTTTGCACTGTGGGAGGTTGGGTGGCATTGTGGGTGGATGAGAGGCACTGTGGGAAGTTGGTGGGTACTGAGGGCTCTTGGGGACCCTGGGAGCACTGTGGGAGGTTGGGTGGCACTGTGGGAAGTTAGTAGGTTTTGAGGGCTCTTGGGGGCCTAGGGGCTCTGTGAGAAGTTGGGTGGCACTCTGGGATGTTGGGTGACATTGTGGAAAGCTGGTGGGTACTTAGGGGTCTTGGGGACTTAGAGGCTCTGTGAGAAGTTGGTGGCATTGTGGGAGGTTGGGTGGCACTGTGGGAGGATGAGAGGCACTGTGGGAAGTTGGTGGGTACTGAGGGCTCTTGGGGGCCTAGAGGCTTTGTGAGACGTTGGGTGGCTTTGTGAGAAGTTGGTGGCATTGTGGGAGGATGAGAATCACTGTGGAAAGTTGGTGGGTACTGAGGGCTCTTGGGGAGCCTGGGGGCTCTGTGAGAAGTTGGTGGCCTTGTTGGAGGTTTGGTGGCATTGTGGGAGGTTGGGTGGCGCTGTGGGAGGTTGGGTGGCACTGTGGGAGGTTGGGTGGCACTGTGGGAATTTAGGGGTCTGCAGCTAGCTGGAGTCCTGGGAGGAGGGAGGCCGTGACCTGGCAGGGGTTGAGACCCACTAGTCCTAGAGGGTGGGCTTCTTTTGATTGTCCGGAGTTCGACTTTAATTAAAAAATTCTCTACTGTTGCAGCCATTTCCGCGGAGCAATCTGGTGAGCATGAGCCAGCACATCAACTCCTCCCCTGAGAGCGTCGACAAGGTCGCTTTAACACGCAAAGGTAAGAGGCGGGGAGATATCCCTGTGTCACAGCCCCGCCCACGAGGTGCTATGACATGTACGTGAAGCCAAAACCTTTTCTTTAAGTTTTGGATGGAGTAGAGATTGGTTAGATCCTCATGGGCGGGACGGACTTCCCGATCACATGACCATTGTGATTGGCTGGCTCAGTGGTCACGTGTTCAGGACTCATTTTGTGTCACTTTTATTACAGAAAAGAAGGAGATTCTCAGCAGCATAAAAAGCATCTCGGTGAAGGCGGCCAGACGGCGTTCCCGGGTCACAGAGGGGGACCGCCTCCAGCCTCTTCAGCCAATGAAGGAGAGGAGCAACCTGTCCGTCCACTCGCTGAGCGAGAGCGAGGACAACCCGTTCCGAGACCAGCAGATGCCCGCCTCTCCCCTCCACCACGCCGCCAGCGAAGACAACCTTTCCACCAGCACCGGGGAGATGGTGGCGGCACTGGTGGGAGGAAACCGTGGGAGGGGTTCTCCGGGGTTGTGGCAGCAAGTGCCAAAGAAAGGGGCCCCGAAGTCGGAGAAGAGGGAGGAGACCCTGGAGGTGAAACGCAGGAAGAAGAGGTCGCGGTCCTTTGAAGTCACCGGCCAGGGGGTAAGGCTCCAAGGATGGCAGAATGACACCTCTAACCTCTCCTGAACATACCAAGTCCCTGGCTGACAGCCCGATCCTGCGGCTTCAGTACGGGTCACGGCCCCGCGACCGGAATCCACGTGTTCTGACTTCTCTCTGACTTTCAACATCTGAATGCTTGTTCTGGGGCGGGGTCTTAGAGACAGCCAGGGAACAAGCATTTTCAGGTGTAAGTTGCCATTCAAAAATGAGCTCGTTCAAGGAACTCACATATTCCCACCATCCCTGTGCCGAGTTCTCAGGTCTGTACCCCCGCTGTCCCCATTATGAGGGGTTCCCACCATCCCTGTGCCGAGTCCTCAGGTCTATACCCCCGCTGTGCCCATTATGAGGGGTTCCCACCATCCCTGTGCCGAGTCCTCAGGTCTATACCCCCGCTGTGCCCATTATGAGGGGTTCCCACCATCCCTGTGCCGAGTCCTCAGGTCTGTACACCCGCTGTGCCCATTATGAGGGGTTCCCACCATCCCTGTGAGAGTTCCCGGGTCTGTAGTCCCGCTGTGCCCATTATGAGGGGTTCCCACCATCCCTGTGAGAGTTCCCGGGTCTGTACACCTGCTGTGCCCATTATGAGGGGTTCCCACCATCCCTGTGAGAGTTCCCGGGTCTGTACATCCACTGTGCCCATTATGAGGGGTTCCCACCATCCCTGTGCCGGGTTCCCGGGTCTGTTGCCCCGCTGTGCCCATTATGAGGGGTTCCCACCATCCCTGTGCTGAGTTCCCGGGTCTGTACCCCCGCTGTGCCCGTTATGAGGGGTTCCCACCATCCCTGTGCCCATTATGAGGGGTTCCCACCATCCCTGTGCCGGGTTCCCGGGTCTGTTGCCCCGCTGTGCCCATTATGAGGGGTTCCCACCATCCCTGTGCTGAGTTCCCGGGTCTGTACCCCTGCTGTGCCCGTTATGAGGGGTTCCCACCATCCCTGTGCCCATTCTGAGGGGTTCCCACCATCCCTGTGCCGAGTCCTCAGGTCTATACCCCCGCTGTGCCCGTTATGAGGGGTTCCCACCATCCCTGTGCCCATTATGAGGGGTTCCCGCCATCCCTGTGAGAGTTCCCGGGTCTGTACATGCACTGTGCCCATTATGAGGGGTTCCCACCATCCCTGTGCCGGGTTCCCGGGTCTGTTGCCCCGCTGTGCCCATTATGAGGGGTTCCCACCATCCCTGTGCTGAGTTCCCGGGTCTGTACCCCCGCTGTGCCCGTTATGAGGGGTTCCCACCATCCCTGTGCCCATTATGAGGGGTTCCCACCATCCCTGTGCCAAGTTCCTGGGTCTGTACACCCGCTGTGCCCATTATGAGGGGTTCCCACCATCCCTGTGCCCATTATGAGGGGTTCCCACCATCCCTGTGCTGAGTTCCCGGGTCTGTACACCCGCTGTGCCCATTATGAGGGGTTCCCACCATCCCTGTGCCCATTATGAGGGTTCCCACCATCCCTGTGCCGAGTTCCCGGGTCTGTAGCCCCGTTGTGCCCATTATGAGGGGTTCCCACCATCCCTGTGCCCATTATGAGGGGTTCCCACCATCCCTGTGCCGAGTTCCCGGGTCTGTAGCTCCGTTGTGCCCATTATGAGGGGTTCCCACCATCCCTGTGCCCGTTATGAGGGGTTCCCACCATCCCTGTGTTGGGTTTTATTCTTAGTTTATATTATGGAGATTGCATCCGGAGGGTCTGGGACACATAATGAAGTCAGGCTCCGCCTCCATCCCCCCTTTTCACGGACGATCTCACATCTTTCTGCAGCTGATCAGACCGAAGAACCATCCTTCCCGGAACAGAATCCTGGAAAGCAATTCTGAGCACAAGATCCAGGCGAACGGCCCTCCGGGAGGAAACGGGCGCGGTCCGGGGAAGGTCGTCCTGCCGATTGCACAGGTCAAACTTCCGCAGAACCAGACGGGTGAGTGGACTCCAGGCAGATATCAGAGATAATTCGGCTCTGTAATCATCGATTCATCATGAAATGTATTCGGTGTAAATGCAAACTGTACATGAATGGGACCTGGAACCCGCCTCCTGCAGTACAGCAGAACTCAGACTGGGGGAGGGAGAAGCAGCACACAAGGCAGGTCAGCTGTGTTGCATTGCGAGGAGAATGTGAATCTTCTACAGTCATGGCCAAAAATCTTACCCCCCCCCCATTTCTGTCCGATAACGCCCCCCTTCACCCAGAAAATCGCTGCGATGACAAATGTTTCGGCGTTCTCGTTTCTTTCTTTGGTTTATATCGGTGACACAGAAAAGCGGAGAAACAAAAAGCCAAATCTGACCCATTCCACGGAGAACCCCAAAAATGGACAAAATTATTGGCACCTTCTCAAAATTGTAAGAAATAATCGCACTCCACGTCTGTGACGCTCCTGTAATTTGTCATTAGACTCCTCCCCATCCATGACCGGGCGCTGACAACCGAAATCACCGACAACCGGGGACAATGGTGACAAATGGCCTCCACCTTCCTGTTGGTGTCTCTGTGGGCCACATGGAGGAGAGGAAGAGCAGCAAAGAATCGTCTGAGGATTGGAGAACAAAAATGGTGGAAATGATGGACAACCTCAAGGTGACAAGTCCATCTCCAGAGATCTCCATGTTCCTGTGTCCACTGTGCGCAACATTGTCAAGACATTTCCAGCCCATGGCACTGGAGCTGATCTCCCTGGATGTGGACGAAAGAGAAAAACTGATCAAAGATTGCAACGAAGGATTGTTGGAATGGTGGAAGAAGAACCTCCATCAACTTCCAGACAAATCCAAGCTGACCTTCAGGCACCGAGTACAACTGTGTCCCCTCCCACTATACGTCACCATCTGAATGAAGAGGGGCGCTATGGGAGGAGACCCAGGAGGACCCCACCGCTGACACAGAAATATGGGAGGAGACCCAGGAGGACCCCACCGCTGACACAGAAATATGGTAGGAGACCCAGGAGGACCCCATCGCAGACACAGAAATATGGGAGGAGACCCAGGAGGACCCCATCGCAGACACAGAAATATGGGAGGAGACCCAGGAGGACCCCACTGCTGACACAGAAATATGGGAGGAGACCCAGGAGGACCCCACCGCTGACACAGAAATATGGTAGGAGACCCAGGAGGACCCCACCGCTGACACAGAAATATGGGAGGAGACCCAGGAGGACCCCACCGCTGACACAGAAATATGGGAGGAGACCCAGGAGGACCCCACAGCTGACACAGAAATATGGGAGGAGGCCCAGGAGGACCCCACCGCTGACACAGAAATATGGGAGGAGACCCGGGAGGGCCCCACCGCTGACACAGAAATATGGGAGGAGACCCGGGAGGACCCCACCGCTGACACAGAAATATAGGAGGAGACCCAGGAGGGCCCCACCGCTGACACAGAAATATGGGAGGAGACCCAGGAGGACCCCATCGCTGACACAGAAATATGGGAGGAGACCCGGGAGGGCCCCACCGCTGACACAGAAATATGGGAGGAGACCCGGGAGGAACCCACCGCTGACACAGAAATATGGGAGGAGACCCAGGAGGACCCCACCGCTGACACAGAAATATGGGAGGAGACCCAGGAGGGCCCCACCGCTGACACAGAAATATGGGAGGAGACCCAGGAGGGCCCCACCGCTGACACAGAAATATGGGAGGAGACCCAGGAGGACCCCACTGCTGACACAGAAATATGGGAGGAGACCCAGGAGGACCCCACCGCTGACACAGAAATATGGGAGGAGACCCAGGAGGACCCCATCGCTGACACAGGAACATATTGGCAGCCCGATTGGAGTTTGTCAAAACTTACCTGAGGAGCCAAAATCCTTCTGGGAGAATGTGTTGGGGACAGACGGAACAAAATTCCAGCTTTCTGGTAAATCCATCATTCTACTGTTTTCAGAAAAAGCAATGAGACCTTTACAGAAGAGAATCCAGTCCCTCCAGTCACACATGGTGGGGGATCACAGTCCCTCCAGTCACACATGGTGGGGGGGTCACAGTCCCTCCAGTCACACATGGTGGAGGGTCACAGTCCCTCCAGTCACACATGGTGGGGGGTCACAGTCCCTCCAGTCACACATGGTGGGGGGGGGGTCACAGTCCCTCCAGTCACACATGGTGGGGGGTCACAGTCCCTCCAGTCACACATGGTGGGGGGTCACAGTCCCTCCAGTCACACATGGTGGGGGGTCACAGTCCCTCCAGTCACACATGGTGGGGGATCACAGTCCCTCCAGTCACACATGGTGGGGGGGTCACAGTCCCTCCAGTCACACATGGTGGAGGGTCACAGTCCCTCCAGTCACACATGGTGGGGGGTCACAGTCCCTCCAGTCACACATGGTGGGGGGGGTCACAGTCCCTCCAGTCACACATGGTGGGGGGTCACAGTCCCTCCAGTCACACATGGTGGGGGGGTCACAGTCCCTCCAGTCACACATGGTGGGGGGTCACAGTCCCTCCAGTCACACATGGTGGGGGGGGTCACAGTCCCTCCAGTCACACATGGTGGGGGGGGTCACAGTCCCTCCAGTCACACGTAGTGGGGGGGGGGGTCACAGTCCCTCCAGTCACACATGGTGGGGGGGGTCACAGTCCCTCCAGTCACACATGGTGGGGGGGGTCACAGTCCCTCCAGTCACACATGGTGGGGGGGGTCACAGTCCCTCCAGTCACACATGGTGGGGGGTCACAGTCCCTCCAGTCACACATGGTGGGGGGTCACAGTCCCTCCAGTCACACATGGTGGGGGGTCACAGTCCCTCCAGTCACACATGGTGGGGGATCACAGTCCCTCCAGTCACACATGGTGGGGGGGTCACAGTCCCTCCAGTCACACATGGTGGAGGGTCACAGTCCCTCCAGTCACACATGGTGGGGGGTCACAGTCCCTCCAGTCACACATGGTGGGGGGGGTCACAGTCCCTCCAGTCACACATGGTGGGGGGTCACAGTCCCTCCAGTCACACATGGTGGGGGGGTCACAGTCCCTCCAGTCACACATGGTGGGGGGTCACAGTCCCTCCAGTCACACATGGTGGGGGGGGTCACAGTCCCTCCAGTCACACATGGTGGGGGGGGTCACAGTCCCTCCAGTCACACGTAGTGGGGGGGGGGGGTCACAGTCCCTCCAGTCACACATGGTGGGGGGGGTCACAGTCCCTCCAGTCACACATGGTGGGGGGGGTCACAGTCCCTCCAGTCACACATGGTGGGGGGGGTCACAGTCCCTCCAGTCACACATGGTGGGGGGTCACAGTCCCTCCAGTCACACATGGTGGGGGGTCACAGTCCCTCCAGTCACACATGGTGGGGGGTCACAGTCCCTCCAGTCACACATGGTGGGGGGTCACAGTCCCCCCAGTCACACATGGTGGGGGGTCACAGTCCCTCCAGTCACACATGGTGGGGGGGGTCACAGTCCCTCCAGTCACACATGGTGGGGGGGGTCGCAGTCCCTCCAGTCACACATGGTGGCTGGTCGCAGTCCCTCCAGTCACACATGGTGGGGGGTCGCAGTCCCTCCAGTCACACATGGTGGGGGGTCGCAGTCCCTCCAGTCACACATGGTGGGGGGTCGCAGTCCCTCCAGTCACACATGGTGGGGGGTCGCAGTCCCCCCAGTCACACATGGTGGGAGGTCACAGTCCCTCCAGTCACACATGGTGGGGGTCACTGATGGTTTGGGGTTGCTTTGCTGCTTCAGGCACTGGATGTCTCGGCCGTGTGGATGGCATTATGAAATCTGAAGACTACCAAAGAATTCTGGGGTGCAATGTAGGGCCCGGTGTCAGAAAGTTGGGTCTCCATCAGAGGTCAGGGGTCTTCCAGCAGGACAATGACCCAAAGCTCACGTCACAAAGCCCCCAGAGATGGTGTCAGACAAAGCGCTGGAGAAGACTGAACTGGCCAGCAATGAGTCCAGATCTCCATCCCATAGAGCTCCTGTGGAGAGATCTCAGACCAGCAGTTGGGGAAAGGAACCTTCCAATCTGAGAGACCCGGAGCAGTTGGAGGAAGAAGAGCGATCCAAAATTCCAGCAGAGAGGTGGAGGAAACTCATTAATGGTGACAGGAAGCCTTTGATTTCAGGGATTCCTCCAAGGGGTGTGCCACCAAATATTACATGGAAGGTGCCAATAATTTTGTCCATTTTTGGGGTTTTGGACGGAATGGGTCAGATTTGGCTTTTTGTTTCTCCACTTTTTTGTGTCACCGATACAAGCCAAAGAAAGAAACACAACAATACCGAAACATTTGTTACTGAAACAAATTTCTGGGTGAAGTGCTGCGTTATCTGACAGAAATGCGGGGGGGGGGGGGGGGGGGCAAGATTTTTGGCTGTGACTGTAATTCTGTTGCCTCTCCTTTGATTGTCATAACTCAGCAATTGTTGATGATACAGAGCGCCTTAACAAATTAAAATGTCATCCAGTTAGGATGCAGACATTCTAGACCAGGGGGTGCCAAACTTTCTAAATAAAGGGCCAGTTTTGTTTTTATTGGGGGGGGGGAATAGTGCCCCATCGTTGGTGTCATTTGGAGGAATAGTGCCCCATCATTGGTGTCAGTGGGAGGAATAGTGCCCCATCATTGGTGTCAGTGGGAGGAATAGTGCCCCATCATTGGTGTCAGTGGGAGGAATAGTGCCCCATCATTGGTATCAGTGGGAGGAATAGTGCCCCGTCATTGGTGTCAGTGGGAGGAATAGTGCCCCGTCATTGGTGTCAGTGGGAGGAATAGCGCCCCATCATTGGTGTCAGTGGGAGGAATAGCGCCCCATCATTGGTGTCAGTGGGAGGAATAGTGCCCCGTCATTGGTGTCAGTGGGAGGAATAGTGCCCCATCATTGGTGTCAGTGGGAGGAATAGTGCCCCATCATTGGTGTCAGTGGGAGGAATAGTGCCCCATCATTGGTGTCAGTGGGAGGAATAGTGCCTCGTCATTGGTGTCAGTGGGAGGAATAGTGCCCCGTCATTGGTGTCAGTGGGAGGAATAGTGCCCCGTCATTGGTGTCAGTGGGAGGAATAGTGCCTCGTCATTGGTGTCAGTGGGAGGAATAGTGCCTTATCATTGGTGTCAGTGGGAGGAATAGTGCCCCATCATTGGTGTCAGTGGGAGGAATAGTGCCCCATCATTGGTGTCAGTGGGAGGAATAGTGCACCATAATTGGTGTCAGTGGGAGGAATAGTGCCCCATCATTGGTATCAGTGGGAGGAATAGTGCCCCATTGTTGGTGTCAGTGGAAGGAATAGTGCCCCATCATTGGTGTCAGTGGGAGGAATAGTGTCTCATTATTGGTGTCAGTGGGAGGAATAGTGCCCCATCATTGGTGTCAGTGGGAGGAATAGTGCCCTATCATTGATGCTAGTGGGAGGAATAGTGCCCCATCACTGATGCTAGTGGGAGCAATAGTTCCACATTGTTGGTGTCGGTGAGATGAAAAGTGCCCCATCACTGGTATCAGTAGGAGAAATCAACTTTGAACGTTGGTGTCAGTGGGAGGAATAGTGCCCCATTGATGGTGTCAGTTGGAGGAACATTGCCCCACTGAAAAGGGCTACTGTTTGAAGACCACTGTCCTAGACAAACCAACTAATAAGAATTCACCTTGCAGTATCGTTATGTTCCAGGCCACTTCAAGTATGGAGGCACCAGCTCTACTCACATACCTCCTGTCCCTCAACCAAACCCCTTCCTGCCCCAGGCTCTATAGAAGTGGTAACCCCACCAGTGCCTTGCCCCCATTTGTAACAGACAGCCCATTGGTGACTTACTGCGCTGTTGCCTTGGCTAATAGGTCTACGAAAGCCCAACAACTCACATTGTTCTCTTCTCAATCTATACAGGAACAGTGAAACAGACGGACCACCAGGCTACAGGGTCCCAGCCCAACCCTCCAGTCAACACAAAGAAGCAAACCTCCAACCAGCGTCCACGATTCCACTATGTCAACTCCAATGCTGCCGGTGTCACTGGCAAAGAGATGAAGGTTCGGAAATACTAAGCGGTGGTCATCGGTACATAGCAGTACAGCCAAGAAGCGGACCCGGAGTCTGACCGGGCATTGATGGGACCTTTTGATGGAACCTTTTGAGGTTCAGAAATGACTTCCTTCCACCAGTATCAAGAAATCAGTATGGGATCCGTATTCTGGAGGGTATGCTCCTCACTCCTGACCCTACGACAGGTATTATGACTCTAACTTGCCCCTCTGTGACTGTAACAAGGGGAACAGGACAAATGTACTTCAGGCTGCTCACATGGTGGAGTGCCGGCACTAAGAAAGCGAGACGGCCTGCGTCAGTATTGCACAGAGGAGGTCAGTGCAGGTATGGAGTGCCTGTAATGGGACTTCCATCCTATATCCAACTTATTCAATCATGGCCGCGGCCTTTCCCTTCATCGGGGGTGCTGCTGTGCTGGCGATCCTGCAGGAGTAGAAGGCTGTTGACCAATGGTGGTCACCACCCTTGGATTCTTACCCATCACCCACCTTCATTTTAGACGACCGTACCTTAGACATTCAATGCTGGTACAGAAGAAACGCACAAGGGAGAAAATTTATTGGGGGTCAGTGACTACAGACCCAAATACGGGGGCTCTCCTGTAGAGAGTCCGCTCGACTATGGAATCAATTTTGCAAGACAATTTTTCTTTTCAAAATTTTGCTAATTTTTTTTTTCTATCGACCTGCACTGGTCGCCTGTTTCTGCGGAGGGCTCAAACCTTTGTATTTTCTGCAAGATTTACGTACGATGCGAATTTAAGCTGCTGCTATTGGACGGTCACTGACCAATGCTGGGTGTTAGGTGGGGAGCTTTATATAAACCCCCTCCCTCTTGGCTGTGGCCTCTGCCATGTGGCAGGGACTGTATCTACGACAGATTAAAGGGACCGTTTAAATAGAATTAAATAGGGATTCATCTAAATTAAATTCAACTAAATGAAAGAATTAAATAGAAATTGGTTTACAATAAATTGGATTAAAAAAAGAATTAAATAGACATTAAAGTGACCTAAAAAAAATGGACTCATCGGCAGCCTGCAAAAGCAGAATTCTTGAAGGACACCCAACAAATGTTCTTCTTATTTTTGATAAAATAGGAAAGGAGTGCTGTCTGTGTCCCCATTGGGGAGATTCACCCCATGGTTTGTCCTGGTGAGAAATCCAATCGTATACGTATGGTTGTCACCAGAACGTGGGTTGAGGCTAGATTATCCAATGGGGACTGGTGGTGAGGATAGACTATCCAATTGGAACTGGTGGTGAGGATAGGCGATCCAATTGGAACTGGTGGTGAGGATAGGCGATCCAATTGGAACTGGTGGTGAGGATAGGCGATCCAATTGGAACTGGTGGTGAGGATACATTATTCAATGGGGGCCGGTGGTGAGGATAGATTATCCAATGGGGACCGGTGGTGAGGATAGATTATCCAATGGGGACCGGTGGTAAGGATAGATTTTCCAATGGGAACCAGTGGTGAGGATAGATTTTCCAATGGGAACCGGTGGTGAGGATAGATTTTCCAATGGGGACTGGTGGTAAGGATAGATTTTCCAATGGGGACCGGTGGTGAGGATAGATTACCCAATGGGAACCGATGGTGAGGATAGATTATCCATGGGGAACTGGTCATGAGGATAGATTATCCAATGGGTACCGGTGGTGAGGATAGATTTTCCAATGGGGACTGGTGGTGAGGATAGATTATCCAATGGGGACTGGTGGTGAGGATAGATTATCCAATCGGGACTGGTGCTGAACTTCAGCTTTAAACCTTACCGTTCCAATTACCACACTTCTATTCTACACTTCCCAGTGCGTTGGACAGTGCGTCCCCATTTGTGTTGTCACCCATCGGCTCTCATGACACACAATGATGTAGTGGTCAGCTGTGAAACCATCGGGACCATGATATTCGACACACCTGGAAGTGTCAGGAAGCAGTCCAGAGGGCTGAGCAATAAAATAATTATTTTGCAGGCTGCCAATGAGCGGATTTGGCGAGGTGTCGCCAGGTCACTTTAAAAAAAAAAAAAAAAAAATCTAAACGAAAATGTGTTTGCTTTCATTGTTGGCCTGCCTCTGAAAATGCCAATCACCTGGCTCATTGATGGTAGGAGAATTGGCATGACAACACTTTCAGGCGTTTCATCAATGGCAGCCTGTGTATTCCTTGGAGGGCGGGGTTAGCAAAAAAAAAAAAAAGTAGAACACCGGTTCAAACATTTTTTTTTTGTTTTGGATAGAGGGGTTAGAAGATTTTTATTGCTGGCTGTGTCCACATTGGGGGATTTTCCTACACTTCCTGTCCTTGAAATGTGACAGGAATTATGTGGAAGTCTCCCCAAAGCAAGGGACACTCCCACCAATGAGAGCAGTTACCAAAACAGGCGTTTCCATTGGAGGATCCCCTCCTCACTTCCTGTTTCGGTGACAACTGTAACATTTCGGATTTCCCATCATTTCCTGTTTAAGGCTTCATGCACACCAGTGCACTGCTACCACGTGCGCAAAAGCTTTTCCGCATCGCACAAAAATGCGCTCATTATGGCCCCCACCTACACCTGCGTTCCTGCTCACATCTTTTGCACATTTCAGCACATTTCCGCACGTTGGCGTATAGGGCAGCCCAGTCACTGCCGTCACGCGACAAATGTGCCAAAGAGCCTTTTCAAGTATGGCACTTGTTAACGCTTGTTTTGGCGCATTTGTAGCACGACAAAATGCGCGTCTGCTAAGCGTGACCGTTTGCAATGTTTTTCCGCAATGCATGAGTTCTGGAACCGCCAAGTGTGAATGCGGCCTAATTCTTAAGGTCACCCCCAAGCATCCCGCAAACGCACACACCAAAACGCATGGTACCGCAGTAGGTGCGGCTTGTTTTTTATATTGGCGTTGGAACCTTTTGTGCGCATTTATTGCACATAGGGCAGCACTATTATGGGCTGCCTTAAATACAATGGGCGGAGACATACAAAAAAGCGCACTGAGCCGGTCGGACTTCCATGGCGGCCATGTAATGGGCTGTCCTAAATACGATGGGCGGAGACATACAAAAAAGCGCACTAAGCCAGTCGGACCTCCATGGCGGCCATGTAATGGGCTGCCATAAATACGATGGACGGAAACACACAAAAAAGCGCACTCAGCCGGTCGGACTTCCATGGCGGCCATGTAATGGGCTGTCCTAAATACAATGGGCGGAGACATACAAAAAAGCGCACTCAGCCGGTCGGACTTCCATGGCGGCCATGTAATGGGCTGTCCTAAATACAATGGGCGGAGACATACAAAAAAGCGCACTCAGCCGGTCGGACTTCCATGGCGGCCATGTAATGGGCTGTCCTAAATACGATGGGCGGAGACATACAAAAAAGCGCACTCAGCCGGTCGGACTTCCATGGCGGCCATGTAATGGGCTGTCCTAAATACGATGGGCGGAGACATACAAAAAAGCGCACTCAGCCGGTCGGACTTCCATGGCGGCCATGTAATGGGCTGTCCTAAGTACGATGGATGGAAACGCACAAAAAAAGCGCACTCAGCCGGTCCAACCATCCTGGTGTGAATGAAGCCTCAAAGGGGGTCACTGGGTTTCCAGCAGAGATTCACCCGATAAAAACCTGACAGAGGCTCTGACCCTTCCACACTATCCAAAACTTAAAAAAACGATTTTTGGCTGCCGGTCCGCATACCTTCACGGCTATTGCGCTGTGCGCAGGGGCGGACTGACAACTCATGGGGCCCCCGGGCAATAGGGGATCATGGGGCCCCTGTGTCCTTGCCCAAACTCAAAAAAGCCTATGAAAAAGATACCAGGGGCATCTCATGGGGCCCCCTACTGACCCCGGGCCCACGGGCAGTGCCCGAGTTTCCATAAGGTCAGTCCGCCCCTGGCTGTGCGTAGCTGTTTTTGAGGAAAAAAAATCCAAATTATCGGCAGGGTTTCGGGGGCCCCATAGCAGAACAGGTCCTACCTCTGTATGCATTGAACAACAAAACAGCCACGACACACAATGCAGCTTGACCCAACCCTGGCCTCATCTACGTATTCCCAGTATTCTACTAGCAGCATCAGTATCTGCAACACCGGAACCTCAGCGCAGGCACTTCTACAGGTCCTGATCCAAGAAGGTCTCATAGTCCGATATACTGTGTGAGGGCCGATTTCTAGCCGAAAAATCCCCTTCAAACCTCCGATATGCAATGATGGGGCCCAGAGCCTGGATACAAACTGATCCATTTGCAGTAACTGAACTCTGATCTACGGTCCAGGCAGCGGCTGGGTTGGCAAATGCCTTTGAAGGGTCTTTTATACTGTTAGGCTGGACGCACGGCCGTTCGCGGCCCCGCCTCTCCTCCGCCATGTTTTTGGAAGGGAAAGGAGATGGACCTGAAGCTGGCCAGAAGGGAGAATCGGTAATCTCTCTGTAAAAACGAATTTCCCGCCTCTCTGTGGGCAAACCAGGGCTGGATCTGGCTCGTCCGATATGGGAGGGTGCAGTCAAAAATGTCAGGGGGGGCAGAGAATGGGAGGTTGTAAGGAAGTGTATAGAGGCCATTAGTTGTGTGGCAGTGAACGGGTCAGCAGGTGGGAGGACGGGTCAGAAGGGCATTGTATGGGGTCAGCAGGGTGGAGGACAGAGTTCAGAAGGGCCATATATAGGGCCCACAGGGTGGAGGAGAGGGGTCAGTAGGGCAGTGTAGAGGGGCTACAGGGAGGAGGACAGGGGTCAGGAGGGTGGAGGACAGGGGTCACTGCTGGCAGGACGGAGGACAGATATCACTACTGGTAGGACAAGGGGCAGGGGTCACTACTAGCAGGGCGGAGGGCAGGAGTCACTGCTGGCAGGCTGAGGACAGGGGACACTATTAGCTGGACAGAGGACAGGGGTCAGTAGTGGCAGGACAGAGGACAGGGGTCAGTACTGGCAGGGCAGAGAACAGGGGTCACTATTGGCTGGGCAGAGGACAGGGGTCACTATTGGCTGGGCAGAGGACAGGGGTCACTATTGGCTGGGCAGAGGACAGGGGTCACTATTGGCTGGGCAGAGGACAGGGGTCACTATTGGCTGGGCAGAGGACAGGGGTCACTATTGGCTGGGCAGAGGACTGGGGTCACTACTGGCTGGGCAGAGGACTGGGGTCACTACTGGCAGGGCAGAGGACAGGGGTTACTATTGGCTGGGCAGAGGACTGGGGTCACTACTGGCAGGGCAGAGGACTGGGGTCACTACTGGCAGGGCAGAGGACTGGGGTCACTATTGGCAGGGCAGAGGACTGGGGTCACTATTGGCTGGGCAGAGGACTGGGGTCAGTACTGGCAGGGCAGAGGACTGGGGTCACTATTGGCAGGGCAGAGGACTGGGGTCACTACTGGCAGGGCAGAGGACTGGGGTCAGTACTGGCAGGGCAGAGGACTGGGGTCAGTACTGGCAGGGCAGAGGACTGGGGTCAGTACTGGCAGGGCAGAGGACTGGGGTCAGTACTGGCAGGGCAGAGGACTGGGGTCACTATTGGCTGGGCAGAGGACTGGGGTCACTACTGGCAGGGCAGAGGACTGGGGTCACTATTGGCTGGGCAGAGGACTGGGGTCAGTACTGGCAGGGCAGAGGACTGGGGTCAGTACTGGCAGGGCAGAGGACTGGGGTCACTATTGGCTGGGCAGAGGACTGGGGTCACTATTGGCTGGGCAGAGGACTGGGGTCACTACTGGCAGGGCAGAGGACTGGGGTCACTACTGGCAGGGCAGAGGACTGGGGTCACTACTGGCAGGGCAGAGGACTGGGGTCACTACTGGCTGGGCAGAGGACTGGGGTCACTACTGGCTGGGCAGAGGACTGGGGTCACTACTGGCTGGGCAGAGGACTGGGGTCACTACTGGCCGGGCAGAGGACTGGGGTCACTACTGGCAGGGCAGAGGACTGGGATCACTATTGGCCGGGCAGAGGACTGGGGTCACTATTGGCCGGGCAGAGGACTGGGGTCACTATTGGCCGGGCAGAGGACTGGGGTCACTATTGGCCGGGCAGAGGACTGGGGTCAATTTTTTTTTGTTAATTAAGTCCCTCCGCAACTCCAAAATTTACTACTGACCTGTCCAAGCTCCTCCCACTGCCGCCATTCCTCCTTCTGTTGGAAAATCCCATTCATTCCTAAGGAGTGGCCAACTATGATTGGCTAGGATTTCTGCATGCATGCGCAGCTCCCGGGCCAGGCAGGCAGATACAGAACTGTTGGAGGGTGCTGGGGGGGAGGTAAAAAAAAAGAAAGAATAACTATGCAAAAGTCTGTACTCCTCCCTTCCTTGGCGTTGTGATGGTGGAGAGGCGGTCCTGCGGTCCGCTGTGCGAACAAGCCCTCTTTTTTTTTTTATTATTACTATGCAATTTCCGATTTCTCAGAGAACACGGATGGTAATTAGAACCCCGGAACGTTCCAGGCCAGCGAGGGGCAATCGGGGTAAATGGCTGCCTCCAGGGGCAGGACAAGGGGTGGGCAGAAGGGGCGGCCGCCTCAGGCCGCCCCTTCTGGTGGGGAACTAGCAGACCACGGCCCGCTTTCTACCGGGCGTGTTGTCACACCGTGCTCAGATGCAACCACACTCCGCCCCCCCAACCAACCACAGCTGACACAAAAAAAAAACCACGCATGTGCAGCCACCCATACGTAGCAGTTAGAAGGGACGTGCATCCTGTGTGCCAACTATGGACACCTGGAGCACGGGGGAGAGGGGAGAAGAGAGCGGGTGCACAGCGCATGCATGGTGCTACGCAGGGGTGGACTGACAACTCATGGGGCCCCCGGGGAATAGGGGATCATGGGGCCCCTGTGTCCTCACCCACACTCAAAAAAGCCTATGAAAGGTACCAGGGGCATCTCATGGGGCCCCCTACTGACCCCGGGCCCTCGGGCAGTGCCTGAGTTCTCGAATGGTCAGTCCGCCCCTGGTGCTACACCTATCTATGTCATGTGTTAGAGACTTGGCAGGGGGTGCAGTTCCCCATCTTTGCCCGACTGGACCGAAGTCCCCAGGAACCCACTAATACACTTGCTATCGTCTCCATCCGTTGTTGATCGCCTCCTGTCCTGCCTGCACCATAACAACCAATGAGGTTGCGTCTGCGTCTTAGCAACCAGCCCAGCAACGGCACCTTGTGTATGCGGAGCAACCGTCACAGTGAGGATGGAGTGCCTAGTATGAGCCGTACCGCTTAGTGTCACCATCCAATGAAATTAAAGGATCAGTTCACCCCCCCTCCTCCCGTGCACCTAGTGTGACCTCACTTGCGCCGTTGGTGGCACGCCCCCCAATTAATTACCATCCACAGCCACAGGGTGTTCTTAAAGGCATAGTTCACTTTTACCAAAAAAAAAAAAGCCCCGGTGAACGGTAACAGCTGGGAGCGCCTTAGCAACGCCCTAGCAACAAGGCAGGATGGAACGATGCCATCTCTGGGAGTTTTTCATACAGACCTCAGAAGGTGTGTGAATGGCCTGCACCACGGGTGTCAAACGGGTGGCCCCCCAGTTGTTGCCAAACTACAAGTCCCATGAGGCATTGCAAGACTGACAGTTACAAGCATGACTCCAAAAGGCAGAGGCATGATGGGACTTGTAGTTTCTCAACAGCTGGAGGGCCACCCCTGGCCTACAGCAAGAGCAAGGGCATCATTCAACTTTTTTTTTTTTTTTTTACCTATAGGCGCCCCCTACCTGCACAGGTGTGTATTGGTAAAAGTGAACTAACCCTTTAAGATTACCCCATGGCTGTGGATGGTAAATAATTGGGGGCGTGCTACCAATGGTGCAAGTGAGGTGACACGGGGGGGGGGTGAACTAACCCTTTAATGTCATTGGATGGGGTTGCCATCTATTAGAACGCAGGGCCCCCTCTTTTACCAAGGACGGTCGTAGTTGCCTATAGCAACCCAGCCCATATGGAAGAAAAATATATTTGAAATACTACAATTTTGGCCATATTCAATATATTTCAAAATGTATTTCAACAAATATATATCAAAAAATTAAATAAAATTTTTTTATATATATATATATTTACATATATACTGGATGTTGTAATGCATTTTTTTTACAAAATATATAAAAGATATTTCTAAAAATAAATTTCAAATATACTGTATGTCTTAAAAAATACAAATCTACATTTTTGGAATGCATTTACTAATATATGTAAAAATTACTTTTTTTATATGTAAAAAAAAAATCTGATTATATTTAAAAAAAATATATTTTAAAAAATGTTTCATATATTTTGTAATATATAAAAAATGCATTTCAACATGTAGTGTGTGTGTGTACATATGTATGTTTGTATGTATATATGTGTGTGTATATGTATGTATGTATAATATATTTTATATATATATATATATATATATATAAAAATTATATTTGAAATATATTAAATATGGCCAAAATTGTAGTATTTCAAATATATGTCAATGTATTTGGGAAGAATATTTGAATAATATATTTTTCTTCCATGTGGGCGATGGCGGGGAGCAGCCGTGAGAAGGGTACGTCTGATTGGTTCGCTATCAGCAACAAGCGCACCCCTGGGGACTTGCATGATGAGGACTGTCGTGCTAATCAGGAACCAATCAGGAAGCAGCTTTCCCTTACAGGGACAGCGGCGGTAATGATGGTTCTCCAGCAGCTCGCGTTGACGGCCGGTTCTCCCTGGGATGCGCGGGTTGCGTATTTGAAAGCCCATTCATTTCAGTGGTCTGCCAAACGCGCAGCAACGTGCAGGTAAAGTAGGGAAACCGCGAATTGCGTCGCACCAAACTGCCTCTGTAGATGCGCTTGCTGCACCATTAACAAGTTATCGGCACCCGTGCGCGTCTAGCAAGGGCAGCGCGTTCCCGTGCGGGAAATGCGCCTTTATGGTGCGCACACGCTTAGCGGGCACATGGTTTTGCAGAGTTTCGTATGAGCGCAACGCACTTTGGTTGAGGAAATCGTTCATAAAAACCGTTTCTTACAAATTCACTTTTGTTAAAGCTCACCTGAGAATCTACATTACCCGGCACTGAGAGACTCGTCAGGACTAGCACTTGTATTGGCCCCCCCATCGCCGCAGGGGGCGGAGTCACTACTGAATCTGTATTTCGGATCATCCGATGTCCGCGTCTCCATTCACTTTGTATGTTTGTACTGATTATTATTATTATTTTTTTTTTTCCTGTCTGCTGTCTTTTTATATAAATGAATTGAAATAAAGTGATTTTAGTGATTCTTCTGGACGGAGGATTGTGGAAGCGTGGAGTCCGGAGAGGTAAACCATTATTGGGAGGACGCCTACTCACTTCCTGTCCCGGTGACACCACAGGAAGGGAGAGGAAATCTAGGGAACTGGCTTTGTCAAGCAAAAAGCATTGTATGGCTGGGGGGGAGGGGGGACTATAAAACTCACCTCCAGCGTCTTATATACATACAGTACTCCTTATGATCCACCAAAGGATAGGAATCCACTTTGGGTGCGCAAAATGCCTCTGCAAACCCAGATGTTATCTTGTAAAAGTAGCGGTGACATCATCACTGTGTTGTGCATAGCCTGAGAGCAGATTTGTGGGAGGAGCTTAGCAGGTAGCGCCGACTTAACAGCGTCATGGGCCCCTGGGCAAAATAATACACTGGGGCTCCTAGCAGGGACATGGCGACCTGCTGCATGCATAGTGCAAACAGGGGGTGTGGCTAATTGATGCTACATATTGGGTGTGGCTTTTTAGTTTTATTAGAAATTTTAGTCTGATTTTTTTACATCCAAGCTGGAACAATGTAACAATCAGGGACGGTCTGACCGTTTGGAAACTCGGGAACTGCCCGAGGGCCCGGGGTCAGTAGGGGGCCCCATGAGATGCCCCTGGTACCTTTTTCATAGGCTTTGTTAAGTTTGGGCAAGGACACAGGGGCCCCATGATCCCCTATTGCCCGGGGGCCCCATGAGTTGTCAGTCCGCCCCTGGTAACAAAGTAACAATATCCATACATGGACTTCAACCTAGAAGGGCAATTATGGGGGATGCGGATTGGCTTTACCACTGAATTATATATATTTCCAGGATTTCCCCAACAGAGCTCACAGTCTGCCCCCTTCCCATCCCCAGTGTGGACTATGGCGGTGTCTGATTTAGAGCCCCCCGAAAAGTGCTTGTGAGAACAGACATTTGCATAGCCCAGGGGTGAGCAACTGTGGCCCTCCAGATGTTGGTGAACTACAAGTCCCATCATGCCTCTGCCTTTGGGAGTCATGCTTGTAACTGTCAGTTTTGCAATGCCTCATGGGACTTGTAGTTCTACAACAGCTGGAGGGCCACAGTTGCCCACCCCTGGCATAGCCCATCAAAATGATAAAGCCCCTTAACCCCTTGGCACCATAAGGGTTCTAAAAGTCATGTGATTGGCTGTCACGGCAGTCACATGATCAGAAAGCTCTCGATCCATTGGGAGTTTACCGATCACCTCTGGCTGCTGCGCGCTCTCCGCATGGTGGCAGTTTTCACATCTCTGCGTTCAGCCGTCGTCAACAGTTTAAAGTGCATTTGTAAGAAAAATGATTTTTTTTTTTTAGCGTAGGGAAGGGTTGGCCTGCAGGCTGCGGTGAAACTACAAATCCCATCATGCCTCGGCCTCTGGGAGTCATTGCTGTGGCTGTCAGTATCTTGCAATGCCTCCTGGGATTTGTAGTTTCATAGCTGGAGTGCATAGATTACCCCTGACTTGGACCCTCTGTTGGATTTTTTCGTGGTCTCTGCCCCCCTCCGGGGCGATTGGCCCCCCTTATTTGTTTTGGTGACTATTGCCCCCTGAGACAGAGGGTGGGGGGAAGTCCAAAGTTTGACCGTTGTCACCAGAACAGGAACAGGTCCAATGGGGACTCTTGTTCAGGAAACAACTGTCAGCGGATTTTTTTTCCTCGCTTTTGAGAGATTTCCTCTCACTTCCTGTCTCTGGAACAAGAAATTCCATTACAGGAAAAAAAAAAACGCCATTCCCCCTTCTCTGCTCCACCCAAAAATGAACGACTCTGGATTTAGATACATTGAAACAACAAATCTGCAGAGATTGGCTCAGAGCCGAGGATTCGGGGCCCGGGGTTGGCTGGGGTCCCCATGGAGTCCAAGAAGGGGGGAGATTTCACTGACAACAGAAAGATAATGGCTGGACTGACCCTTGAAGGAGAAGATTCTCTGACTTCATGTTTGATGTCTACTAAGACCCTGGAGAAGAGCGCGCAGGGGGGGACTCTGAGTCTAAGTCAGGAGTCCCCAACCTGCAGTATGAAAGCCACATTGTATATCCTACAAATATCGATGGTCCAAACAAAGGTCAGAGTCCCCATTAGAGCACCCCTTCACAGTGGGGTACCCATCAGATTCCCCCTTTACATCAGGGTCCCCATCAGAGTCCCCCCTTACATCAGTGTATCCATAAAAGCCCCCTTACATAAGGGTCCCTATCAGAATCATCCCTATTAGAGTCCACCCTTATATCAGGGTCCCCATGAGAGTCCCCCTTACATCAAGGTTCCCATAAGAGTCTTCCCTTACATTAGGGTCCGCATGAGAGTCCCCTTACATCAGGGTCCTAATCACAGTCTCCCTTTACAACAGGGTCCCCATCAGAGTCCCCCCTTACATCACGGTCTCCATCAGATTCTCCCCTTCACAGTAGGGTCTCAATCAGATTCCCCCCTTACATAAGGGTCCCCATCAGATTCCCCCCTTACATGAGGGTCCCCATCACAGTCCCCCCCTACATCAGGGTCTACATCAAAGTTCCCCCTTACATCAAGGTTCCCATAAGAGTCTTCCCTTACATTAGGGTCCGCATGAGAGTCCCCCTTACATCAGGGTCCTGATCACAGTCTCCCTTTACAACAGGGTCCCCATCAGAGTCCCCCCTTACATCACGGTCTCCTTCAGATTCTCCCCTTCACAGTAGGGTTCCCATAAGAGTCCCCCCTTACATCAGGGTCCTAATCAGAGTCCCCCCTTACATCACAGTCTCCATCAGATTCTCCCCTTCACAGTAGGGTCTCAATCAGATTCCCCCTTACATCAGGGTCCCCATCAGAGTCCCCCCTTACATCAGGGTTCCCATAAGAGTCCCCCCTTACATCAGGGTCCTAATCAGAGTCTCCCCATTACATCAGGGTCCCTATGAGAATCACCCCCATTAGAGTCCACCCTTACAATGCAGGAAATGTGTATTTGCTCCCCCCTGATGGTGAATGTTCGCCCCTCACACAGAAATGATCGGTCTAACAATGGAATGTTCCCCCCCCTCACACAGAAACGATCGGTCTAACAATGGAATGTTCGCCCCTCACACAGAAATGATCGGTCTAACAATGGAATGTTCGCCCCTCACACAGAAATGATCGGTCTAACAATGGAATGTTCGCCCCTCACACAGAAATGATCGGTCTAACAATGGAATGTTCGCCCCTCACACAGAAATGATCGGTCTAACAATGGAATGTTCGGTGTAACACTGAGAGACAGAATACAACAACAAATTCAGCAGAAATGCGTCTAACAAATGATGACGGATCTGCATGTTCATGAGGGAAAGAAGGATTTGATCCCCTATCATTCAGCAGGATTTCTGGCTCCCAGGTGTCTCTCATACAGGTAACAAGCTGAGATTAGAAGCAGTCTCTTAAAGGGAGTGCTGCTAATCTCATTGTGTTACCTGTATAAAAGACACCTGTCCACAGGAGCAATCAAACCATCAGATTCCAAACTCTCCACCATGGCAAAGACCAAAGAGCTGTCCAAGGATGTCAGGGACAAGATGGTAGACCTACACAAGGCTGGACTGGGCTACCAAACTATGGCCAAGCAGCTTGGTGAGAAGGTGACAACAGTTGGTGCAATCATTCACAAATGGAAGAAACACAAAACAAGTGTCAGCCTCCCTAGGTCTGGTATATCAGGGTCCCCATGAGAGTCCCTCTTACATCAAGGTTCCCATAAGAGTCTTCCCTTACATCAGGGTCCCTATCAAAATTCCCCCTATATCAGGGTCCCCATCAGAGTTCCCCTTACTTCAGGGTCATCATCAGAATCTTTTCTTTCATCAGGGTCCCCATCAAAGTCCCCCCTTACATCAGGTCACCATCAGAACCCCCCCCTTCAGGGTCACCATCAAAGTCTTCCTTTTCTTCAGGGTCTCCATCAGATTTACCCCTTATATCAGGTCACTATCAGAGTCTTCCCTTACATCAGGGTCCCCATCAGTGTTCCCCCTTACATCAGTGTCACCATCATAGTACCCCCTGACATCAGAGTCCTCATCAAAGTCTTCCCTTATATCAGGGTGCCCATGTGAGTCTTTTCTTACATAGGGGTCCCCATCAAAGTCCCCGCTATATCAGGATACCAATCAGAGATCCCCCTTACATCACGGTCCCCTTTAGAACTTTCCCTTACATTAGGGTCCCCATCAAAGTCCCCTCTTACATCAGTATCCCCATCAGAGTCCCCCTTAGATCATGGTCCCCATTAAAGTCCACCCTTACATCAGGGTACCCATCAATGTCTTCCCTTACATTTTGGTCCCCATTGGAGACCCCCTTACATCAGATGAGGAGACCATAGGCAGCCTCTGCAGCCCTTACCCTCAATCAGTGCACATGGAGGATACTCTCAGTGACTCAAGATGGAGGCCAGATGTGGCCCCGGGGGCAGAGTTTGGAGACCCCTGATGAAAAATGGTGAATCAGACACTTAGACAATGGATCAGACACCGGGGGGGGTTCTGAAACAAATCCAAGATGTATCACATTTTTGGGAGACGTTTGCAGTTTTGGTAATTTTACATATTTTGCTCTAGAATTTTTGTGTAGAGAGCTGAAGAAAGGCATCATTTTCAGGAGTTCACCAATGGCCGCCCCCCAACGTCTATCATGAATGGACGACCCCTGAAGCAGCCGGGATCAGTATTGTTCTGACAGAGCGAAAAACAGGTACTGTACTGTTATTACAATGTAAGCGGAGTCTATTACTCAATGGCTCCGGTTAGACAACTCCGGAACTTGGAAACCCCTCAAGAAACTGAGCTCATACTATTCCCCCCAGCCCGTGCCCCTCCCCCGACTTCTCCATCAAGATCAATAACACAATCATCAGTCCCTCCCCCCATGCCAGGGTACGAGGTGTAATCCTAGACTCCCATCTGTCCTTCCAGTCCCAAATCCAATCACTGTCCAAATCTTGTAGACTTCACCTCCGCAACACCTCCAACCTCCGCAACACCTCCAACCTCTGCAACACCTCCAACCCCCGCAACACCTCCAACCTCTGCAACACCTCCAACCTCCGCAACACCTCCAACCTCCGCAACACCTCCAACCTCCGCAACACCTCCAACCTCCGCAACATCTCCAACCTCCGCAACACCTCCAACCTCCGCAACACCTCCAACCTCTGCAACACCTCCAACCTCCGCAACACCTCCAACCTCTGCAACACCTCCAACCTCCGCAACACCTCCAACCTCCGCAACACCTCCAACCTCCGCAACATCTCCAACCTCCGCAACACCTCCAACCTCCGCAACACCTCCAACCCCCGCAACACCTCCAACCTCCGCAACATCTCCAACCTCTGCAACATCTCCAAGACACGCCCGTTCTTAACCTCGGAAACCACTAAGCAACTTATTCCCTCCCTGGTTATCTGTCACCTTGACTATTGTAACTCCCTCCTCATTGGCCAACCTCATCGCAGGCTAGCCACACTACAGTCTATCATGAATGCTGCTGCCAGACTCATCCACCTTACTAACTGTTCCATATCTGCCAATCCCTCCACTGGCCTCCATTCAGTGTCCTCCACCCCCCTCTGCCAATCCCTCCACTGGCCTCCACTCAGTGTCCTCCACCCTTCTCTGCCAATCCCTCCACTGACCTCCATTCAGTGTCCTCCATCCCTCTCTGCCAATCCCTCCACTGACCTCCATTCAGTGTCCTCCATCCCTCTCTGCCAATCCCTCCACTGACCTCCATTCAGTGTCCTCCACCCCTCTCTGCCAATCCCTCCACTGACCTCCATTCAGTGTCCTCCATCCCTCTCTGCCAATCCCTTCACTGACCTCCATTCAGTGTCCTCCATCCCTCTCTGCCAATCCCTCCACTGACCTCCATTCAGTGTCCTCCACCCCTCTCTGCCAATCCTTCCACTGACCTCCATTCAATGTCCTCCACCCCTCTCTGTCAATCCCTCCACTGGCTTCCCGTTGCCCAACCAATAAAATTCAAAACATTAACAATAACATATAAAACCATTTGTAACTCCACCCCCAATTACATCACCAATCTTGTCTCCAAATATCACCCAAACCATCCTCCCCACTCCTGCCACGACCTCCTGCTCTCTAGCTCCCTTGTCTCCTCCTCCCATGCTCATCTCCAGGACTTCTCCAGAGCCTCCCCCATCCTCTGAAACTCACTACCCCAATCTATGAGACGATCGCCTACTCTGCCCACTTTTAGGCGATCTCTGAAAACCGATCTCTTCAGGGAAGCCTATCCTGCCCTCAGCTGATAACCAAATCTCCTATTCCTCCTACCAGTCCATCCCCCACAGTTATTACCTTTTGTACCACCAGCCCCTCCCTCCTAGATTGTAAGCTCCCAGGGTCAGCCCCTCCCTCCTAGATTGTAAGCTCCCAGGATCAGCCACTCTCTCCTAGATTGTAAGCTCCCAGGGTCAGCCCCTCCCTCCTAGATTGTAAGCTCCCAGGATCAGCCCCTCCCTCTTAGATTGTAAACTCCCAGGATCAGCCACTCTCTCCTAGATTGTAAACTCCCAGGATCAGCCCCTCCCTCTTAGATTGTAAACTCCCAGGATCAGTCCCTCCCTCTTAGATTGTAAACTGCCAGGATCAGCCCCTCCCTCCTAGATTGTAAGCTCCCAAAATCAGGGCCCTCCTCTCCCTCTTGTATTGAATTGTATTGTCTCCCGTTATATTGTAAAGCGCTCAGCAAACTGCTGGCGCCATAAATCCTGTACAATAATAAAGAAAGAACCAGGAGTTGGAGGAAACAAGATTGCAACACCAATGGTGGAAGAGTCCAGAAATATTTATTTCATCTAAAAAAATCTTGGCTAACAAGCCACAGCGTTTCGGGGGTTATCGAGTGCCCCTTTCATTAGGACGTAAAGTGATGGTTTGGACGATAATAGGGGATTCAGAGGAGTTTGGTGAGTTCTGGAGTACAATGGCCTCTTCTTCTAAAGCAGGGTTCAACAGCTGACCATTGTGAACAATCCTCCAACTGCTTTGGCTTGTTACTTTATATTAGATCTTTATAATGAAACTCTCTTCTATTCAGGACTCTAAAACCCTTTTCAGTAAACACTTGAAGATCTGTAGTCCTTTTAATGCTACACAGTTCTCAAACAAACTCTCTGTGTGGCTTGTCTAGCAATTCTAGATCTCCACCATGCTGGTAGTTTTAAGTACCACAATGGTCGCCATATGGCAAGGTTAGGAGGCTCTTCCACCCCAGGTGTGTATCACTTGGCCTTGATGAGGGAATGGTAGATGGGCTTGATGATCACGTGGAGATGCAGAGAGTTGTCGATCAGGTATTCCGAGGTGCGTTTCTGCAGGTCGGCGTGGGCCAGGAAGTCGGACACTTCTTCGGTGCTCTGGTGGACACTGTACACGTGCTTCACGAACACTTTGCCATGCTGTCTCTTCACTCCAACAAGCACGGTTTTCTGGAACGTAACGCCAGCAAAATCTAGACCGCTCATGGCTGAATTCACTACCAGCCGCGGTTTTCCTTCTTCAAGGCGGTTGGATTGGGAAGCACTGGACACGGACTCTGAGTAGACCGGTCGAAGGCTAACGGGAAGCCAGCGTGGGGAAAAAAGCGCATTCCAAGTAATTTTCTTGCTGGAGTCATGGTTGCTTGGGCCTAGTTGTGTCTGAAAGCTGAGGCTTCGGTCATCCCTGGCTGGATTGTTGATGATCCATTGGGA
>NW_028320229.1:0-63517 GCF_062004578.1 Staurois parvus
CTTCCTTTTTTCCTTCCTTCCTTCCTTCCTTACTTCCTTTTTCTCCTCTTCCTTCCTTTTTTCTTTCTTTTTCCCCTTCCATCTTTCCTTTCTTTCTCTCCTTTCTTCTGTCCATTTTCTCCCCTTCTTTCCTTTTTCTCTCTATCAGTCCTTCCTTCCTTTCTTCTTGCCTTCCATCCTTCCTTCCTTCCTTCCTTCCTTTCTCCTCTTCCTTCCTTTCTTCCTTCCTTTCTTCCTTCCTTCCTTCCCTTCTTTCTCCTCTGCCCTTCTTCCTTCCTTCTTTCCTTGCTCCCTCCTTCCTTTTTCACCTCTTCATTCCTTCTTTCTTTCTTTCTCTCCTTCCTTCCTTCTTTCCTTTCTTTCTCCTCTTCCTTCTTTCCTTTGTTTCTCCTTTTCCTTCCTTCCTTCCTTCCTTCCTCCGTCCTTCCTTTTTCTCATCTTCCTTCCTTTTGTCAGAAGGAAGGGGATAAAAAAAGGAAAGAAGGAAGGGGAGAACCCTTCCTTTTTTCTTTTTTTTTCTCCCCTTCCTTCTTTCCTTTTTCTCCCCTTCCTTCTTTCCTTTCTTTCTCCCCTTCCTTCCTCCTCTTCCTTCCTTTCTCCCCTTCCTTCCTCCTCTTCCTTCCTTTCTCCCCTTCCTTCCTCCTCTTCCTTCCTTTCTCCCCTTCCTTCCTCCTCTTCCTTCCTTCCTCCCCTTCCTTCCTCCTCTTCCTTCCTTCCTTCCTTCCTTTTTCTCCCTTTCCTTCTTTCCTTTTTCTCCCTTTCCTTCTTTCCTTTTTCTCCCTTTCCTTCTTTCCTTTCTTTCTCCCCTCCCTTCCGTCCGTCCGTCCTTCCTTCCTTTCTTCCTTCCTTCCTCTTTTTTTTTCTCCTCTTCCTTCCTTCTTTCCTTCCTTCCTTCTTTCCTTCCTTCCTTCCTTTGTCCTCTTCCTTCCTTCCTTTTTTCTTTGTCCTCTTCCTTCCTTCCTTTTTTCTTTTCCTCTTCCTTCCTTCCTTTTTTCTTTTCCTCTTCTTTCCTTTTGTCTTTCTTTCTCTCCTTCCTTCTTTCCTTTCTTTCTCCCCTTCCTTCTTTCTTTTTTCTCTTTCCTTCCTTCCATCCTTCCTTTCTTTCTCCTCTTCCTTCCTTCCTTCCTTCCTTTCTTTCTCTATTTCTCCTCTTCCTTCCTTCCTTTCTTTTTCCTCTGCCCTTCTTCCATCCTTCTTTGCTTCCTCCTTCCTTCTTTTTTTCACCTCTTCCTTCCTGCTGTCTTTCTTTCTCTCCTTCCTTCTTTCCTTTCTTTCTCCTCTTCCTTCTTTCCTTTCTTTCTCATCTTCAGTCCTTCCTTCCTTCCTTCCTTCCTTCCTTCTTTTGTTTTTTTTCTCCTCTTCCTTCCTTCCTTCCTTCCTTTCTTTCTTTTTCCTCTGCCCTTCTTCCTTCCTTCCTTCCTTCCTTCCTTCCTTCCTTCCTTCTTTCCTTCCTCCTTCCTTCCTTTTTCACCTCTTCCTTCCTTCTTTCCTTTCTTTCTCCCCTTCCTTCTTTCTTTTTTCTCTTTCCTTCCTTCCATCCTTCCTTTCTTTCTCCTCTTCCTTCCTTCCTTCCTTCCTTCCTTTTCTTTCTCTATTTCTCCTCTTCCTTCCTTCCTTTCTTTTTCCTCTGCCCTTCTTCCATCCTTCTTTGCTTCCTCCTTCCTTCTTTTTTTCACCTCTTCCTTCCTGCTGTCTTTCTTTCTCTCCTTCCTTCTTTCCTTTCTTTCTCCTCTTCCTTCTTTCCTTTCTTTCTCATCTTCAGTCCGTCCTTCCTTCCTTCCTTCCTTCTTTTGTTTTTTTCTCCTCTTCCTTCCTTCCTTCCTTTCTTTCTTTTTCCTCTGCCCTTCTTCCTTCCTTCCTTCTTTCCTTCCTCCTTCCTTCCTTTTTCACCTCTTCCTTCCGTCTTTCCTTTCTTTCTCCTCTTCCTTCTTTCCTTTGTTTCTCATCTTCCGTCCGTCCTTCCTTCCTTCCTTCCTTCCTTCCTTCCTTCCTTCCTTCCTTTTTCTCCTCTTCCTTCCTTTTGTCTTTCTTTCTCTCCTTCCTTCTTTCCATTTTCTCCCCTTCCTTATTTCCATTTTCTCCCCTTCCTTATTTCCATTTTCTCTCTATCCTTCCTTCCTTCCTTTCTCCTCTTTCCTTCCTTTTTTTTCTTTCTCCCCTTCCTTCCTTCTTTTTCTCCCCTTCTTTCTTTCCTTTTTTTCCTTTTTTCTTCCTTCCTTCCTTCCTTCCTTCTTTTGTTTTTCTCTTCTTCCTTCCTTCCTTCCTTCCTTTCTTTTTTTTTCCTCTGCCCTTCTTCCTTACTTCCTTCCTTTCTTTCTCCCCTTCTTTCTTTCCTTTTTCTCTCCTTCCTTCTCTCCTTACTTCCTTCCTTTCTCCCCTTCCTTCCTTCCTTTCTCCCCTTCCTTTCTTCCTTCCTTCCTTTCTTCCTTCCTTCCTTCCTCCTCTTCCTTCCTTCTTGTCTTTCTTTATCCCCTTCCTTCTAGTCTTTCTTTATCCCCTTCCTTCTAGTCTTTCTTTATCCCCTTCCTTTTTTCCTTTCTTTATCCCCTTCCTTCTTTCGTTTTTCTCCCCTTCCTTCCTTCCTTCCTTCCTTCCTTCCTTCCTTCCTTCCTTCCTTCCTTTCTTTCTCCTCTTCCTTCCTTTCTTTCTCCTCTTCCTTCCTTCTGTCTTTGTTTCTCCCCTTCCTTCTTTCCTTTCTTTCTCCCTTTCCTTTTTTCCTTTTTCTCCCTTTCCTACTTTCCTTTCTTTCTCCCCTTCCTTCCTTCCTTTCTTCCTTCCTTCCTTCCTTTCTTCCTTCCTTCCTTCCTCTTTTTTTTTTCTCCTCTTCCTTTCTTCCTCTTTTTCTTTCTCCTCTTCCTTCCTTCCTTCCTTCCTTCCTTTCTCTATTTCTCCCCTTCCTTCCTTTCTTTCTCTATTTCTCCTCTGCCCTTCTTCCATCCTTCTTTGCTTCCTCCTTCCTTCCTTTTTCACCTCTTCCTTCCTGCTGTCTTTCTTTCTCTCCTTCCTTCCTTCTTTACTTTCTTTCTCCTCTTCCTTCTTTCCTTTCTTTCTCATCTACAGTCCTTCCTTCCTTCCTTCCTTCCTTCCTTCTTTTGTTTTTTTCTCCTCTTCCTTCCTTCCTGTCTTTCTTTTTCCTCTGCCCTTCTTCCTTCCTTCTTTCCTTCCTCCTTCCTTCCTTTTTCACCTCTTCCTTCTTTCCTTTCTTTCCCCTCTTCCTTCTTTCCTTTGTTTCTCATCTTCCGTCCTTCCTTTCTTCCTTCCTTTTTTCCTTCCTTCCTTCCTTCCTTCCTTCCTTCCTTCCTTCCTTCCTTCCTTTTTTGTCTTTCTTTTTCCCCTTCCATCTTTCCTTTCTTTCTCTCCTTTCTTCTTTCCATTTTCTCCCCTTCCTTCTTTCCTTTTTCTCTCTATCCTTCCTTCCTTCCTCCCTTCCTTCCTTTTTTTTTGCCTTCCATCTTTCCTTCCTTCCTACCTACCTTCCTTCCTTCCTTCCATCCTTCCTTCCTTTCTCCTCTTCTTTCCTTCCTTTTCTTTCTTTCTCCCCTTCCTTCCTTCCTTCTTTTTTTCTCCCCTTCCTTCTTTCCTTTTTCTCCTTTTTCCTTCCTTCCTTCCTTCCTTCCTTCCTTCCTTCTTTTGTTTTTATCTCCTCTTCCTTCCTTCCTTTCTTTCTTTCTTTTTTTTTCCTCTGCCCTTCTTCCTTCCTTCTTTCGTTTCTTTCTCCTCTGCCTTCTTTCCTTTGTTTCTCATCTTCCGTCCTTCCTTTTTTTCTTCCTTCCTTTTTTCCTTCCTTCCTTTTTTTTCTCCTCTTCCTTCCTTCCTTCCTTCCTTTATTTCTCCTCTGCCCTCCTTCCTTCCTTCTTTCCTTGCTCCTACCTTCCTTTTTCACCTCTTCCTTCCTTCTTTCCTTTCTTTCTCCTCTTCCTTCTTTCCTTTATTTCGCCTCTTCCTTCCTTCCTTCCTTCCTTCCTTCTTTCCTTTCTTTCTCCTCTTCCTTCTTTCCTTTATTTCGCCTCTTCCTTTCTCCCTTCCCTTCCTTCTTTCCTTTCTTTCTCCCTTTCCTTCTTTCCTTTTGCTCCCCTTCCTTTCCTTTTTCTCCCCTTCCTTCTTTCCTTTATTTCTCCCCTTCCTTCTTTCCTTTTTCTCTCCTTCCTTTCCTTCCTTTCTTCCTTTCTTGCTTTCTTCCTTCCTTCCTTTCTTGCTTTCTTCCTTCCTTCCTTCCTTCCTTCCTTTCTTCCTTCCTTCCTTCCTTCCTTCCTTCCTTCCTTCCTTCTTGTCTTTCTTTATCCCCTTCCTTCTTGTCATTCTTTATCCCCTTCCTTCTTGTCATTCTTTCTCCCCTTCCTTCTTTAGTTTTTCGCCCCTTTTTTCCTTCCTTCCTTCCTTCCTTCCTTCCTTCCTTCCTTCCTTTCTCCCCTTCCTTCCTTCCTTTCTCCCCTTCCTTCCTTCCTTCCCTCCTTCCTTCCTTTCTCCTCTTCCTTCCTTCTGTCTTTCTTTATCCCCATCCTTCTTGTCTTTCTTTCTCCCCTTCCTTCTTGTCTTTCTTTCTCCCCTTCCTTTTGTCTTTCTTTCTTCCCTTCCTTTTGTCTTTCTTTATTCCCTTCTTTCTTTCCATTTTCTCCCCTTCCTTCTTTCCTTTTTCTCTCCTTCCTTCCTTTCTTCTTGCCTTCCATCTTTCCTTTCTTTCTCCTCTTCCTTCCTTCCTTCTTCATTCTCTCTCCCCTTCCTTCTTTCCTTTCTTTCTCCCCTTCCTTCTTTCCTTTTTTCTCCCCTTCCTTCTTTCCTTTTTTCTCCCCTTCCTTCTTTCCTTTTTTCTCCCCTTCCTTCTTTCCTTTTTTCTCCCCTTCCTTCTTTCCTTTTTTCTCCCCTTCCTTCTTTCCTTTTTTCTCCCCTTCCTTCCTTCCTTCTTTCCTTTTTTCTCCCCTTCCTTCCTTCCTTCCTTCCTTTTTTCTCCCCTTCCTTCCTTCCTTCCTTCCTTTTTTCTCCCCTTCCTTCCTTCCTTCCTTTTTTCTCCCCTTCCTTCCTTCCTTCCTTTTTTCTCCCCTTCCTTCCTTCCTTCCTTTTTTCTCCCCTTCCTTCCTTCCTTCCTTTTTTCTCCCCTTCCTTCCTTCCTTCCTTTTTTCTCCCCTTCCTTCCTTCCTTCCTTTCTCCTCTTCTTTCCTTCTGTCTTTCTTTATCCCCTCCCTTCTTGTCTTTCTTTATCCCCTCCCTTCTTGTCTTTCTTTATCCCCTCCCTTCTTGTCTTTCTTTATCCCCTCCCTTCTTGTCTTTCTTTATCCCCTCCCTTCTTGTCTTTCTTTCTCCCCTTCCTTCTTGTCTTTCTTTCTCCCCTTCCTTCTTGTCTTTCTTTCTCCCCTTCCTTCTTGTCTTTCTTTCTCCCCTTCCTTCTTGTCTTTCTTTCTCTCCTTCCTTCTTTCCTTTCTTTCTCCTCTTCCTTCTTTCTTTTTTTTCTCATCTTCCGTCCTTTATTCCTTCCTTCCTTTTTTCCTTCCTTCCTTTTTTCCTTCCTTCCTTTTTTCCTTCCTTCCTTTTTTCCTTCCTTCCTTCCTTCCTTCTTTTTCTTTTTTTCTTTTTCCTCTTCCTTCCTTCCTTTTTCTCCTCTTCCTTCCTTTTGTCTTTCTTTCTTCCCTTCCTTCTTTCCTTTCTTTATTCCCTTCTTTCTTTCCATTTTCTCCCCTTCCTTCTTTCCTTTTTTCTCCCCTTCCTTCTTTCCTTTTTTCTCCCCTTCCTTCTTTCCTTCCTTCCTCCCCTTCCTTCTTTCCTTCCTTCCTCCCCTTCCTTTCTCCTCTTCTTTCCTTCTGTCTTTCTTTATCCCCTCCCTTCTTGTCTTTCTTTATCACCTCCCTTCTTGTCTTTCTTTATCCCCTCCCTTCTTGTCTTTCTTTATCCCCTCCCTTCTTGTCTTTATTTATCCCCTCCCTTCTTGTCTTTCTTTATCCCCTCCCTTCTTGTCTTTCTTTATCCCCTTCCTTCTTGTCTTTCTTTATCCCCTTCCTTCTTGTCATTCTTTATCCCCTTCCTTCTTGTCATTCTTTATCCCCTTCCTTCTTGTCATTCTTTATCCCCTTCCTTCTTTCGTTTTTCTCCCCTTCCTTCCTTCTTTCTCCCCTTCCTTCCTTCTTTCTCCCCTTCCTTCCTTCTTTTTCCCCTTCCTTCCTTCTTTCTCCCCTTCCTTCCTTCTTTTTTCTCCCCTTCCTTCTTTCCTTTTTCTCCTTTTTTCTTCCTTCCTTACTTCCTTCCTTCCTTCTTTTGTTTTTTTTCTCCTCTTCCTTCCTTTCTTTCTTTTTCCTCTGCCGTCTTTCTTCCTTCTTTCCTTTCCTTCCTCCTTCCTTCCTTTTTCACCTCTTCCTTCCTGCTTTCCTTTCTTTCTCCTCTTCCTTCTTTCCTTTGTTTCTCATCTTCCATCCTTCCTTCCTTCCTTCCTTTTTTCCTTCCTTCCTTTTTTCCTTCCTTCCTTTTCCTCCTCTTCCTTCCTTTTTTCTTTCTTTTTCCCCTTCCATCTTTCCTTTCTTTCTCTCCTTTCTTCTTTCCATTTTCTCCACTTCCTTCTTTCCTTTTTCTCTCTATCACTCCTTCCTTCCTTCCTTTTTTCTTGCCTTCCTTCCTTCCTTCCTTCCTTCCTTCCTTCCTTTCTCCTCTTCCTTCATTTCTCCTCTTCCTTCATTTCTCCTCTTCCTCCTTTTCTCCTCTTCCTTCCTTTCTTCCTTCCTTCTTTCCTTCCTTTCTTTCTTTCTCCTCTGCCCTTCTTCCTTCCTTCTTTCCTTCCTCCCCCCTTCCTTTTTCACCTCTTCATTCCTTCTTTCTTTCTTTCTTTCTCTCCTTCCTTCCTTCTTTCCTTTCTTTCTCCTCTGCCCTTCTTTCCTTTGTTTCTCCCCTTCCTTCCTTCCTTCCTTCCTTCCTTCCTTCCTCCGTCCTTCCTTTTTCTCATCTTCCTTCCTTTTGTCAGAAGGAAGGGGAGAAAAAAAGGAAAGAAGGAAGGTTTCTCCCCTTCCTTCTTTCCTTTTTTTCTCCCCTTCCTTCTTTCCTTTTCTCCCCTTCCTTCTTTCCTTTCTTTCTCCCCTTCTTTCTTTCCTTTTTCTTTCCTTCCTTCCTTCCTTCCTTCCTTTTCTTTCTCATCTTCCTTCCTTCCTTCCTTCCTTCCTTTTCTTTCTTTCTTTCTTTCTTTCTCATCTTCCTTCCTTCCTTCCTTCCTTCCTTCCTTCCTTCCTTCCTTCCTTTTCTTTCTTTCTTTCTCATCTTCCTTCCTTCCTTCCTTATTGAAGGAGTTAATTTTATTCCTAAATAACGTAATTCTTTCTCTCTCCATATAAAGGGGTATTCTTTTTGTAGGTACTTTGCTTCTACTTTTGATGTATTGATGTTCAAAATCTCAGATTTTAATAGATTTATTTTCAAATCTCCTTCATAATCCCATTAGATTTGGCAGTGTCATTCTAGGATTCACAATGTAAAACAACATGTCATCTGCATGCGCTGCTACCTTATGTTTTTTACTTCTCCCACCTTATGTTCTACTTCTCCCACCTCAATTCCCCTAATATCTATATTCTTTCTTACCTTAGCCAACAATGGTTCCAGAGATATAACAAACAACAATGACGACAATGGGCATCTTTGTCTAGTACCATTATGCATTTCAAAGGATCTCGACAAGGACCCATTCACTTTAATAGATGCAGTGGGTTTATTATAAAGTCCCTTTATCCATCTTACCATTTTACTCCCTATTCTGAACGCTTCCAGCATATTAATCATAAATCCCCAGTGTACTCTATCAAAAGCTTTTTCTGCGTCTATTGACAATATAATTGCCGGCTGTTTCCCTTTCTTTACTTTCTGTAACCATTATCTCTTCCTTCTCTTCCTGGAACAAATCCCACCTGATCTAGATGTATCCACTCTGGCATCAGTTCTTTCAACCTAGTGGCAAGTACTTTCTCACATAGCTTTGTATCAATATTTAACAATGACTATAATGGTCTATAACTAGCACATTGTGCACTGTCCTTTCCTTCTTTAACCTCCCTAGCGGTCTGATTATGTCCATAATTCTGTGCTCAAAGCGGTAAAATTTTTTTGCATGGAAATATGTATTTTTTTTTTTTTGTAGGCCTGTAATTTTTAGGAATAACTCACTTAAATCTGTCCAAACAAGAGTCTAGTAAACATCCCGGGTCGGATAAAACTTGAAACCCGAAATCATAAATTATAATTTAAATAATCATAAAAAATAATAATATAATAATAAATTTAATTCAATAATATAATCAAACCAAAAACACTGAAATTTGAAATATAGCACCAAGTTTGCACATCACTGAGCAAAGTCGCAAAATCGTTTTCAGTGTCTAATGATGAATTTCCCCATGAATCATTATCACTCAATTCTGCAAGTGGTTCTGATTTACTATCGCTGTTCTCTAGCTGGTCTAAAACCGCTTTTGACCTAAAGGGATGCTTTTTGGACACCATGGACGTCTCTCAGTTTCCAGGCAGAAAGAACAGTAAAAATGCAGGCAGGGCACAGGACAAAGCATTAGGGACAAAATGTATGTGAATGGTTTGATACAGTAATGTTTTACTATGTGATTTTAGTGAATGTCACTTTTTGTAATTTTCAAACTTCCCGCCGTTCTGTTCCCCGTACGTCCGGGCGCTTGCAGGGGACGGAACCCAGATGACAGATGCCGGCATCCGCCGGATTACATTGCCGGGGACACTGCAGGAGGGACATCGCGGGAGCGCAGGACAAGGTAAGTGATCGAGGGATTGTGGAGCAGCGCCGCATGGTAAGCCCGAGTTTAGCTCGGAATTACCGCTTGTGGTACTGAAACTTTACCCCGAGCTACGCTCGGGAATACCACCAGGGAGGCTATGGACAACTGTTATATGTGCATGAAGTGATTCCTTTCTCATTTCTGTCCCCTCTCCTAATGCATTCATATATTTACAGAGTTTTGGTACCAGTATTTCCTTAAATTTTTTATAATATCCTACTGTATAACCATCGGGTCCTGGACTCTTTCCTCCCACCATACTCGAAAGGGCCTCTCTAATTTCCTCTTGTGATATGATATTCTCCAGGGCTAACAATTTATCTTCTGCTAATCTTAGTAGTTGTGCTTCTTTAAGGAATTCTAACTTTTTCCTATTCTTCTCTTCCTCCTTTCCTTTCTGATCCTTAGGGTTCACCTCATAAAGCTTACTATAGAACTTTTGGAACATATTAGCTATATCTGTCGTGGAATATACCAGTTCCCCATTCTTGTTCTTAATTCTTTTCTATATAATTTTTAGATTTCTTCTCCAACTTTTTCATCAGGTATTTCCCTGGCCTATTCCCCCATCTACATCTATCTTTTGAGACGCTGTTGAAGATTCTCCTAGTCTCCTGCTCCATTAAATCTTTTAATTCCTCTCTTTTAAGGATGATCCTCTGATATGCATCTTCTTCCTGTTTCCTTTTGTGATTCTGTTCTAATTTATATAACTCTTCCGTTACCTCCTTTTTTTTTCTCTTTCGTTCTTCCTTTTTTTTTTTATCCCCAAAGCTATCAGAATTCCCTTCATATATGCTTTATGTGTCTCCCAGATAGTGGCCACCGATATTTCTTTTGTTTAATTCAGGGCAAAAAATTCCTTCATTTCTTCTTTTAACCTTCCCTCCACTATCGGATCCCGTATAAGTAATTCATTTAATCTCCACCTTGCCCTACTATTTAGATCTCCTCCCATCCACAGACTCGCTATAACAGGGGCTTGGTCTGATAAAGACCTCACCTTTATATCGGATTTCATTAACGATTCTAATTGTCTGTGCTCAGGATATAATCTAACCGTGAATATAATCAATGCACAGACGAGTAGAAGGTGTAATCCTCTCTCTAGGTTGTTTCACTCTCCATCTCCATCTATTAATTGATTTTGAAATAACCTCTTTTTTAGAGCTCTTAATTTCCTTCCTCCCTCCTTCAGCGTACCAGAGGATGAATCCATCCACGGATCTAGGCATAGATTAAAGTCACCCGCTACAATTAGTCTACCTTTCTGGAAATCCGTTATTTTACCTAGTACGTTCTGCAAAAACTTTTCTGGGTTTTTATTTGGGCAATATATATTGACTAATGTATATTTCTGCCCCTGCATTTCTCCTCTTAGTCACAGATACCGGCCCTCTGGATCTACTAGTTTCTCCTCCACCTTAAAACCTATATTTTTAAAAAATCCAATTGCAACTCCTTTAGCCCTCTTTATTGGTGGATCAGCATAATACCAATGAGGATATTTTGTTGAGTATATCTTAACATTAGTATCATAGGTCAGATGTATCTCTTGCAGGAGAACCACATCTATATAATATTAATGCACTTCCCTCAAAACCTTATGTCTTTTAGTAGGTGAGTTTAAACCCTTTACATTGTAGGTCATAATATTAATTAAACTCATCTCTTTTTCTGTTTCAATTTTTTTTATTAAGAAAGTTTTGTTTTAAGAATACAACAAGCTCAAGATACGCCCATGCAGAAGCAGAGCAGAACAATAACACATAAACAGATACATCCAGCTGACTTGCATTAGTCAAATAACGAAGGCGGGACAGCAAAAAGCCGAACCAAATATTAGCAGCAGTAATCCAACATATTACCGGAAAAAGAAGAGGAAAGAAAAAAAAGTTAGAAGAAATGAAAAAGAAAATAAAACTAAAAAACAAAAAAAAAAGAATCAGACAGAAAACATGGAGGAAAGGGAAACTAGAAGAATCACGGATCCAGGGCTAGCACAGGCAGTGACTATAAGAGGCCATAACTAGTAAGAGGCAGGGATGGCAAGGAGTAACATATCCAAGGTTCCCAAACCTTAAGGAATCTCGGATGAGAATCATGAAGAATGCTAGACATCTGTTCATTGATCAACATAGCATTCATCCGGGTCTTCACCCCCTGGAAGACAACCAAAGGGGTTCTCCAAGCTTGAGCTATAGCACGTTTGGCCAAAATAAATAGGTAGGATACCAATTTCTGCTAAGACCTTGACAGTCCCAAAATTGGATAACGCAGGAGGGCCACAACCCTACGGACCGTAATATGAAATAGCATTTGTAGCAAACCAAAAACCCTAGACCAGAAGCCTCTGGTCGTGGGTACGACCACCAGATGTGCAAGATGTCCCCGCGTAGACCAAAGTTCCGGAAACACCTATCTCCGCCAGTCGTATTAAAGTGAGCAGTCCGAGCCGGGACTCAAGCCGGGACCGTAGGCTGCCTCAAGAATGACTGTATTGAATGAACATTTCGCCACCATCCCCCAGACCCTACACCAATCCTCTGCCGCAATCAAGACACCCAGTTCTCGCTCCCATTGAGAGACATAAGACAGGGGTGGTGAGAAGGACCTACTGTTAAGGGAGGCATAAATTACAGAAATGAGACCAGGGGACCCTGTGGAATGATGACAATTGTGCTCAAAGGGCGTTTTGTGGTAAGGGTATGTAGAGGTACGACGGAGGGATAGGACCCAGTGGCACAATTGCAAATACCGATAATATTCCCGTGGCAGGACCCCCCTTGATTCTCGAAGAGACTCCCATGATGGAAACGTATGAGCGCTCAGAAAATCATGTACAATACCAAAGCCATGGGAGGTCCACCAAGAGAAAGAAGGAGGATGTTCTAGGCCTGGCGGAAATAAAGAATTATGCGTAATTGGCAAAAGAGGTAGAAATTATGAAATCAAATTACCCAAATATTTTACAGAATCCCAGGTTCGTAAACTGTGAAGCATGATAGGGCTCAAATGCGAAACTCATCTCTTTTTGTAACTTTTCTTCTCCATCCTCCTTCTCTTTACCTGTAGACTGACAGAATGGGTATTCTCATATACTATTATCCAATTCCCATTTCTGCCATCCCCCCCTTAAAAGCCCCCTGGCCTCTATAATGCCTTGGAATCTGACGTAGGTTTCCCCAACTGATGATTCCTATTTTAGGGTATGACTCAAGCATGTTAGCCCCATCCTGTCTCCCCTTTCTAATGTAGGGGAGTTAAACTTTTATCTTTGTTAAGTCTCCAGTCTTTCTTTCTCCCCTTTCTTTCTTTCTTTCTTTCTTTCTTTCTTTCTTTCTTTCTTTCTTTCTTTCTTACTCCCCTTCCTTCCTTTTTTCTCCCTTTCCTTCCTTTTTTCTCCCCTTCCTTCCTTTTTTCTCCCCTTCCTTCTTTTTCTCTTTCTTTCTCCCCTTCCTTCCTTCTTTCTTTCTCCCCTTCCTTCCTTCTCTCTTTTTCCCCTTCCTTCTTTCTCTCTTTTTCCTCTTCCTTCTTTCTTTCTTTCTTTCTTTTCCTCTTCCTTCTTTCTTTCTTTTTCCTCTTCCTTCTTTCTTTTTCCTCTTCCTCCTTTCTTTCTTTTTCCTCTTCCTTCTTTCTTTCTTTTTCCTCTTCTTTCCTCCTAAAAATCTTCAATATGTGCAGTATTTTGAGGTAGTTGAGGTCATGGTGAGATCCATCCTATGATGGATCCCATTCAATGGTCTCAAATGCAGGATCCCAGGATACTTTGATATCAGTAGTAATTTGGGAAACCATTCTGGTCAATTCTTGGACCTTGTCCAAGAGGTCAGAGAACTTGTCAAACAAAGATTGCACATCGACGGGACTAGGGGATACAAACCCCTCTGCAAGATCAGGAGGGGCAGGGCTTTGAGGTTGCTCTCCATGCTAAGCAAGAAGTAAATCAGCCATAGTCCACTCCATGTGGGACTCTGTGGAAGCTGGGGAGGCCCTATTGGAGGTAGGATTACTCACAGCTGAGTCCTGGGTACGATTCAGGTCCAGGGGATCCTCCATGTCTTTCACCTGTATAATATAAGGATCCTTCTATTTGTTCTATGATATTATGATATTTCTGGAGAATTGCAATTAATATTGCTGCATTTCTGACATGACTGTTGTATTGCCACATCTCTGTATTTAAGCTACTGCTTAAAGAGGAGCATCAATAAGGTGGGTGAACATTAAAAGACTGCAGCTACAAAAACTGTAGCTGCTGACTTTTAGTAAACAGAAACTCACCTGCCCAAGGATCCAGCGTTGTCCTCACCTGGGCTGATTTCTTCACTGGTCTTCAGTTTCCAACGTCGGCATGTTGACTGTCTGCAGCTGGCTATGACTCTTTCGGCTTCACTGCCAGCTGCTCACTGTGCATGCGCAAGCCATGCTGTGCTTTGTTTATAATCCTGTGATGTGTCCCAGAAGGCTATGGGCAGAGGGAACTTTTGATCAGATCGAATAGATGATCCGAGTAGAAGTGAGAGTGGAAACCTGACAAAACTAGGTAACAAAATGCCATCCAAATGTGACAGAGAAGGGTGGAATCATGAAAAAAGTGGAACTTCCCCTTTTGGGTGAATTTCTCCTTTAACATCTTTTTGATGTGTATGTGTATTGTCCCCTTTCACAGTTTTGGGGTAAAATTGGAGGAGTGGGGAGTATGTTTGTAATGGGCTGTTTGTAAAAAAGTAACATGTAAGATCTTTCAAAACACTACTTGATACAAAAAATTTAATATGTTTTGTCAACTGCTGTTAATTAAAAACAATAGTTATCCCTCATTGCTACTTTTCATTGTGTACAGTATTGGTGTATTTACTAGCCATGTCTATTTTTTTTCTAATAGTATAAACAACCATTTTGGGCTAAACTATATTCTTGATCCCATTTAGTATTGACATTTGGTTCATTCGCAGTGCATTGAAATGATGATGATGAGGTCATTCTTTTCTGCAACTAATTAAATTCAAAGTGTAGTTTAGGCCTTACTGTTCCAATCCAAACTGGGTATGTTGTTGCTGCTATCTGCAGAAATCTTATCTAAAATTATTTTATTGCATTTTTGCTACTTCTTTCTTCTATCTTTTTATCTTTACAGTTCATGGAACGATTGAAGTTACTGTTTGTTACACCTAAGCATCAGCCAGACCTAATTTACCTTCGCCATGTTCCTCTCCGGAAAGTTCATCTATTCACCCTAATTCAGATATGTTGTTTGATCATTTTATGGATATTAAAATCAACAGATGCTGCAATAATTTTTCCTCTGATGGTAAAAGATATACTACATTCATTTGGACTGATTGTTGAACTTGTACATGGTACATAGTGATGGGCGAAGGTTCAGTTTGCTGGATGATCATTGAGCAATTGAAAAAAAAATAGCAATCCCCACTACGGGAGCCAAATCTTGTAAATTTTTCTTGTCTTTGTCAAGCATTTTTGCAAGATTGTGGTAAAAAAGCACGTAGGTAGCTGGGTACTGGTTCCAATGCAAATGAAAAAAAAAAGAAAAATGTTCAGTGAGGAGTGGGTCTTTTAATGTGGGAAACATTAAACATAAAACATCCCCCAAGAAAGGAATTGATTTAAAGGAAATGTGTTAACGTGCACCTGAAGCAGGAAGCCTGTAGGATGTACTCCAGAAAGATTGACATCTAAAAATTATATGTATATTGCCCCTAAACGAAGGTTCCTGCACTGCAGTCTTCTGTTTGTAAACATATCTGGGGAATCCTATCTGATGTCACTGAGCAAATATGGTAATGACCATACAGAATGTGGTCAATGACATCAGACAGCATTACCAGCCAGTTTGTTGGCTTTCAGCAGCTGGCCTGGGAAGTGTCATACGTGGAAAGATGTACGAGTACAGGTCACCGTGTTTGTTTCAGCGTGCCTCCAAAAAATTAATATCAGACTTCTATCTATAATATAGGTCAGGTATGAACTATATGGCTACCCCACACTTTTTAGTTTTTTGCAACTGATTAAAATGTTTTAAGAATTTTTTTTTCATTCAGTATCCTTCAAAATACAGACTCTTTTGTGTCCTTGCCAAAACTCTTGTACGTTTTCAAAACTCTCCCTATTCCCATCCCCTCATTAAGTGTTCTTGCATGGCAAGACCACTTACTGTTATCTCACATACAGTCATGGCCGAAATTGTTGGCACCCTTGATATTTCTCCAGGAAATCATGTATTTCTCACGAAACGTATTGCATTAACACATGTTTTGCTATACACATGTTTATTCCCTTTGTGTGTATTGGGACAAAACAAAAAAAGGGAGGAAAGAAAGCAAATTCGACATAATGTCACACAAACCTCCAAAAATGGGCTGGACAAAAGTATTGGCACCCTTTCACAACTGCGGATAAATAAGAATGTTACAAGCATGTGATGCTCCTGTAAACTCACCTGGGGCAAGTAACAGGTGTGGGCAATATAGAAATCACACCTGAAAGCAGATAAAAAGGAGAGACGTTCACTTAACCTTTGCATTGTGTGTCTGTCTGTGCCACACTAAGCATGGACAACAGAAAGAGGAGACGAGAACTGTCTGAGGACCTGAGAACCAAAATTGTGGCAAAATATCAACAATCTCAAGGTTACAAGTCCATCTCCAGAGAACTAGATTTGCCTTTGTCCACAGTGCGCAACATTATCAAGAAGTTTGCAACCCATGGCACTGTAGCTAATCTCCCTGGTCGTGGACGGATGAGGAAAATTGATGAAAGATTGCAACGCAGAATAGTCCGGATGGTGGATAAGCAGCCCCAAACATGTTCCAAAGACATTCAAGCTGTCCTGCAGGCTCAGGGAGCATCAGTGTCAGCGCGAACTATCCGTCGACATTTAAATGAAATGAAACGCTATGGCAGGAGACCCAGGAGGACCCCACTGCTGACACAGAGACATAAAAAAGCAAGACTACAGTTTGCCAAAATGTACTTGAGTAAGCCAAAAGCCTTCTGGGAAAACGTCTTGTGGACAGATGAGACCAAGATAGAGCTTTTCGGTAAAGCACATCATTCTACTGTTTACCGAAAACGGAATGAGGCCTACAAAGAACAAAACACAGTACCTACGGTAAAATATGGTGGAGGTTCAATGATGTTTTGGGGTTGTTTTGCTGCCTCTGGCACTGGGTGCCTTGACTGTGTGCAAGGCATCATGAAATCTGAGGATTACCAAAGGATTTTGGGTCGCACTGTAGGGCCCAGTGTCAGAAAGCTGGGTTTGCGTCCAAGATCCTGGGTCTTCCAGCAGGACAATGACCCCAAACATACGTGAAAAAGCACTCAGAAATGGATGGCAAAGAAGCGCTGGAGAGTTCTGAAGTGGCCAGCAATGAGCCCAGATCTAAATCCCATTGAACACCTGTGGAGAGATCTTAAAATTGCTGTTGGGAAAAGGTGTCCTTCCAATAAGAGAGACCTGGAGCTGTTTGCAAAGGAAGAGTGGTCCAAAATTCCGGGTGAGAGGTGTCAGAAGCTTATTGATGGTTATAGGAAGCGACTGATTTCAGTTATGTTTTCCAAAGGGTGTGCAACCAAATATTAAGTTAAGGGTGCCAATACTTTTGTCCAGCCCATTTTTGGGGTTTTGTGTGACATTATGTCATATTTGCTTTTCTGCCTCTGTTTTATATTTGTTCCAATACATACAAAGGGAATAAACATGTGTATAGCAAAACATGTGTTAATGCAATACCTTTTTTGTGTGAAATACTTGATTTTCAGGAAAAATATCAAGGGTGCCAACAATTTCGGCCATGACTGTATATATTCTTATTATTATAGCCAAATTTACCACCTTAACTCCTCCCACAGTTTTTACACTACATAGACAGTAATACCGAAACGTGCGGATTGTTCCCGATTGGTGTGCTATTACTTTGTGGAACGTTTCGCCGAATGGTTCACGAAATATTGGCGTTTTTGTGGTGAAATTGGTCCCATAGGAATGAATGGCGGAATGTTCAAAACTAGAGTGGGAGCTGACAAAAGCTAGAGTGGGAGCTGAAAAATCAGGACATGATTTCTAAACTGCCATCACTCCCTCATTTTCAAGCCCACCTACACAAATCCTATATCAAAACGTTCAGCTATCCCTGCTGCCACTAACAATGTCCACGGCTAAGCTATAGTCCTGATAGTTTTCACAATATGACCATTTGTTTGCAACTCATGCTGCCCATTGACATTCATTGAAACTCCACTCTAGCCACCTCTAATTTGAAGGGCAATTTCTAAACTGCGACTGTGCCTTCATTTTTAATATTTCAGAGACATACTATGCATCAAAATGTAGGTCTGGGTCTTGTGATTCTCACAATATAAAGCTCTTTGGTGTAGGATTTATCATTTTTAAACTACAATCGTTTGAAGATGGCAAGCCACTCCACCCAGTTACTCCGCCCACTCCAGTTGGTGGAGGCAAGAAGACTTCACACAATTTCCCCAGAAATTGTAGCTTTTCTAGTTTATGCTCAAATCCTTCCAAAACCATGCTATGTCATTTATCTGGCACAATCACAAACCCCACGTATCCCACAGAACTATGTTCATCCACAGGCGCTATGGCAGACTAGGCGTGCCTAATTTTCTAAAATATTATCAGGCTGCCCAAATTACTCCATTGATAGCCTTTTACGCTGGGAAGGCGGCTTCTCTTTGTTTTTGAGGTTGCCAAGTACCTGAGGATGTCTTCCATATTCGGTGGAGCTGTCCCATGCTGGGACGCTTTTTGGACAAAAGTGTTCACACTTTTACACAGATTGTTTGAGACCCACCTGCCTAGGGATCCTGGGTTTGCTTTATTACATTTTAAACTGTTGGACCTCACTAAACAACAATTTAAATTGTGCTAGTATCAATAGTACAAAGGACACAATAATTCGAAGAGTGGGGACACAGAAAAAATAACTCCAAAACAGAGGTGATAAGACCTAATTAGGTGCAATATGAACTGTGATAAAGACAATGTGAGTAATAATCAGCAAGTGAACATAAAAAATACATAAAAATGAAAAGGCCTGAACCCAGACCAAACTAAGTGCAATATAGTTGGTCCATTAGTGGAGCGTGATGATGGTTGATGCCATTTTGGTTCACCCTGGAAGTATAAACCCATATCAATACATAAAAAGGATTACCAGTTTCAACACTACTGAAATCATTACAGTTATACGGTGAGGAAGGTCATATTCCTGTGATCGGTGCGATTCTATCATCTTGGATATCTTTTAAGGGCCCTGGGAGTGTAAGGCCTGAAAGCTGTGTGGCCCCTTGGGGTTTTGGCGTGGAGGTGAGGAGGCAATTTTGCCGGTGACAGATCTATCATTCATTTCACCCAATTGCTTTGTTCGTTTTGAGTTGGCGGTCTATTTACATGGACTTTATGCCGATTTTATGCCGATCACTTATGTTTATTTTGATGGTCACTCATTATTTGTTATATGTCACGTTGCTTTAATTATTTTTTGTGCTTATTGACGCACATTTATTTCCACTGTGCATTTTTCACTGGCAAAAATCCTGATTATAAGGTGCATTTTTAGTTTCATGCACCTTGTATGATTAATTTTGCACATTTTTTTTTTGCTTTTTGATTTTGTCACAGTTTTCTTTGCGCGGCGCTTTTTGTGCCCTTTTATTTAGAACGTGTCAGTCCTATTATGTTGAATACATTATTTATGTTCACTTGTTGACTATTGTTCACAATGTATTTCATCACAATCTATATTGCACTTAGTTTGGTCTGGGTTCAGGCTTTTACATTTTTATGTATTAATCATGTTCACTTGCTGATTATTACTCATGTTGTCTTTGTCACAGTTCATATTGCACCTAATTAGGTCTGGATTCAGGCCTTTATACTTATCACCTCTGTTTTGGGGTTATTTTTTCTGTCTCCCCACTCTTCGAATTATTGTGTCCTTAGTACTATTGACAATCCAAATTGACAATCTCTAGAGCGTGAGAGAAGCAATTTGTTTTTTCTCTGAGGTCAAAACAAGGTTTGACGGATTTCTTATAAATGAACAACTCACCAGTATACTCTTTAATACTCACTCCAAATTTCTCAAGACCTGGGACCCAGGTCATAGCATCATCCTAATCTTGTGATATAACTTAATAGCAATGAGCCTGCAGGGTGGCTGGGGTCTCCTACACACCGCAGTCTCCCCCCCCCCTACATTTTTCCATGTACCCTACCTTCTTGCTTTCTCATCTCCTTTTTTCTCCTGTCTGCCTTTCTCCCTACTCATCTTTTTTTATACTGACCGTCGGCTGATCCTAAGCTGACACCACCTTATTGACTATTCTATGCTCTCCAATTACTTCATTATGGAGCATGTGATCTTACAATGTTGCTTTACACACTCCTGCATCTGGGTTCTCTGGCTCTTTTCTACATGTCTGCATAACTATATCTTTCATGACAACTTAGGAATGCGGCCACTCCTTGTATTGCCACACCGTGCTCTTTGTTCTTTTAGTTTAATTCTAAAACAATACAGAAGTAAAAAAACAAATACATTGTGGAGTTTCCCCACCACCACAGATCGACATCATACTCTAATTCATATAACAATAATGGTGGGAACCTCCTGCACTCATAAGTGTTCAACTCTATACAAAGAGAAGAGAAGCAGCTAACATTAAATCCAATGATTACCATACACATATGGTAATGTGTATGAACCAATGATTACCAATCCTTGATAAACCAATGATTACCATACACATATAAGATAAAAAATGTAGCGCTACTCACATAATAAATAAGTGCATATAAAATATATATACCAAGTGTATCAATTAGTGAAAAAATGTCAAATCAACTGTTTAACCAAGTGATCTCATGCAAGATTCCAAACAAATTATATATGAACACAAAAATACACTCAAACTGTGATGGTGATGATGATTGAAAACAATTAGTGCTAATTGATTACAACCTTCAAAATTAATTATAATAACCTAAGACCTGTGAAAAGCATATATGTCTTTCTGTACAAATCCATTCAGTGTAAATAATATACATATAAAATCACACGTGCATATAGTGTAGTGAAACCACAATATAAAGACAACTTAATCAATGCTCTTAAAGTACAATATATGCTGATGGTAACATTTAGATAACACACACTTGTGCTGGTATTTGTGTGCAAGTGGATATGACAATCCGACCACCGTCTGGATAAGTCTATCACCTTATCACTTCGACCCTTGCGGGTCAAAGCACTTTTAATGGATCCTTCTCACAGATCCTCCAAGCCTGCTATCCACTCCAAATGGTCGCTCCTTGTCGCACTCAAATACCTCAGGGGTCAGCAATCCACTAATGGCTCCTCTCCAGGTAAGATCAAGTGTAGCACCAATCTCTTATCACTTCGACCCTTGCGGGCCAAAGCGCTTTAATGGATCCTTCTCCATTGAGTGCGACAAGGAGCGACCATTTGGAGTGATAGCAGGCTTGGAGGAGCCAAATTCTCCAAGCCTGCTATCACTCCAAATGGTCGCTCCTTGTCACTCAAATACCTCAGGGGTCAGCACTCCACTAATGGCTCCTCTCCAGGTAAGATCAAGTGTAGCACCAATCTCTCATATGAGACGTAAAATAGATCCTCCCATAGTGTAGTAAGTTTATTTGTAAAGTAGGGACAATAACAAAGATCATCAACTCACATAGCAGCAGTATCCAGTTCAAACCCCATGCTTTCGCATGAGGGAACGAATGTATGGGTGTACAACAGGGTGTACAGGTGTACCAAGATGGCCGCTACACCGAAAGTGCGTCACTACGTCAGGCCGACGCGTTGTGTCACAATACCATGTGACTTCCTCAGGGCTGGCGTTCATAGTGACGACCTTCCCTCATATACCCGGCACAATTAAAGGAAACTCCCTGAAGGCGGATCACCACCTCATCGCCAGTCCGCCCATGTCTCCCGCGACCATGACTGAATAGACCACAGGAGACATCTATGCTGTTCTATCCCAATATTAACTCAATCAATAACCCGGGGACAGATAATACAGCTCCAGCCATATAACTACCCTACACTGTGCTTGCAACAATAAAAATAAACATTAATCATAATAAATATATACCTATATATCAACTGCTAAATACAATGAATTTATAATTTATAAACATAATTGTAATCCATGGAACCCCATAGGCGAAAAAACAGTACATATCCATAAAATCTATATTTATAAAACTTATTTATTTCAGTCTGAATAAAACCATATATTTTAATTAAATAAAAATAATTCAAAAATAATTAATAAAAAATATTTAATAAAAAATATAAATAAATATGAAAACTAAAAATAAAAAATAAAAATAAAAAATAAAAATAATAATAAATAAATATAAAGATGTATAATATTAAAAATTAATTAAAATGACGGGAACCTATTCCACTCCACCCCTTATCCAGCAATTTTAATTGTAGGTCAATCTCAAGGGTAAACACTAAATACAGTTGCAAGAAAAAGTATGTGAACCCCTTGGGATTACGTGGAGTTTTGCATGAATTGGGCATAAAATGTGCTCTGAACGTCATCTAAGTCACAACAATAGAAGAACACAGTCTGCTGAACATAATACTACACAAACATTAGATGTTGCCATGGTTTAATTGCACATAACATGTAAACATTCACAGTGCAGGGAGGAAAAAGTATGTGAACCTTTGGACTTAATAACTGGTTGACCCTCCTTTGGCAGCAATAACCTCAACCAAACGTTTCCTGTAGTTGCAGATCAGACCTGCACAACGATCTGGAGTCATTTTGGACCACTCCTCTTCACAAAACTGTTTCAGTGTAGCAATATTTTTGGGATGTCTGGTGTGAATCGCTCTCTTAAGGTCATGCCACAGCATTTCAATCGGGTTGAGGTCAGGACTCTGACTGGGCCACTCCAGAAGGCGTATTCTGTGCTGTTACCAGCCATTGTTTTGTTGAATTACTTGTATGCTTTGGGTCATTGTCCTGTTGCATCACCCATCCTCTGCGGAGCTTCAGTTGGCAGACAGATGGTCGTACGTTTTCCTGCAAAATGTCTTGATAAACTCTGGAATTCATTTTCCCATCAATGACAACAATCCGTCCAGGCCCTGAGGCAGCAAAGCAGCCCCAAACCATGATGCTCCCTCCGCCATGTTTCACAGTGGGGATGAGGTTTTGATGTTGGTGTTCTGTGCCTTTTTTTCTCCACACATAGTGTTGTGTGTTCTTCCCAAACAACTCAATCTTGGTTTCATCTGTCCACAGTATATTTTGCCAGTAGTGCTGTGGAACATCCAGGTGCTCTTTTGCAAACTTCAAACGTGCTGCAATATTCTTTTTGGACAGCAATGGCTTCCTCCGTGGTGTCCTCCCATGTACTCCATTCTTGTTTAATGTTTTCCTTATTGTAGATGTGTCAACAAAAATGTTAGCATGTGCCAGAGATTTCTGTAGGTCTTTAGCTGACACTCTGGGATTCTTCGTTACCTCATGCAGCATTCTGCGCTGTGCTCTTGCAGTCATTTTTACAGGACGACCACGCCTAGGGAGAGTAGCAACAGTGCTAAACTTTCTCCATTTGTAGACAGTCTGTCTTCCCGTGGACACATGAACATCAAGGCTTTTGGAGATACTTTTGTAACCCTTTCCAGCTTCATGCAAGTCAACAATTCTTGATCGTAGGTCTTCTGAGAGCTCTTTTCTGCGAGGCATGGTTCACATCAGACAGTGCTTCTTGAAACCAGTAAACCCAAAACAGGTGTGTGTTTTTTAAGGGCAGGACAGCTGTCAGCAACACATCCAATATCATCACACTGATTGGAGTCAAGGTTGGCTCACTCCTGGCTCCAATTAGCTCTGGGAGAAGTCATTAAGCTAGGGCCTCACATACTTTTTCCTCCCTGCACTGTGAATGTTTACATGTTATGTGCAATTAAACCATGGCAACATCTAATGTTTGTGTAGTATTATGTTCAGCAGACTGTGTTCTTCTATTGTTGTGACTTAGATGACGTTCAGAGCACATTTTATGCCCAATTCATGCAAAACTCCACGTAATCCCAAGGGGTTCACATACTTTTTCTTGCAACTGTATACATAGATACCCCTATTCAAAAGCATGAGTTTACAAAAAATATATAACAATATAAAATATAAAATGTAATCAGTAAATATTAATTATAAACATCAATCATAAAACACCTGACGTGTAACCAGATATCCTAATCACACCAATTCCACACCCCTACTGGATCAATAATCTGAAATGAAACTATTTAGATTGAATTCAATATTCAATCTTTTAGGGAAATACGTTTGCATATTGTAAATCCATTTCGATTCTAATTTACTTAAGGAGCGCACCTTATGACTACCCCTCCAATGCTTCTTGTATTTAGTAATGCCCCAAAATTTCAAGTCACTGGGGTCTTTATTGTGATATTTGGCAAAATGCTTTGACACACTGTGTTTCGGGAACTATTTTTTAATGTTCTGTACATGTTCCCGAAGCCTGACCCAGAGAGGTCTTTTGGTTCTTCCTATATATTGCAAACCGCAACTGCATTGCAGTGCGTACACAAACTCCCCATGAACCTACAGGTGACTTAACCTCTTGCCGACCGCACATAGCCGAATGACGGCTTCACCGCGGCCGGCCAGTTCTGAGTGGACGTCATATGACGTCCTCCCAGAACGCGCTCTCCTGCGCGCACCCGGCGATCTCCGTGATCGCTGTGTCCTACGGACACAGCTGATCACGTGATGTGGTGAAAGGCCGATCCCACCGGCCTTTTACCACGTGATCAGCGGTGTCCAATGACACGCTGATCACAGGGAAATGCAAGTGCCGGTTCTCGGCTGCACTTTCCTCACGCTGTCAGATCGTGAGGAAAGTACTGCCGAGTTCCGCCCAGCAGTGCGCCCACTAGCCCCGCCCACCCGTTCCCAGCAGTGCCCCCACCTGTGCCCAGCAGTGCCCCCACCTGTGCCCAGCAGTGCACCCACCTGTGCCACTCTGCAGTGCCACCTACCTGTGCCCAGAAGTGCCACCCACCTGTGCCCACCAGTGCCACCCACCTGTGCCCACCAGTGCCACCCACCTGTGCCCACCAGTGCCACCCACCTGTGCCCACCCACCAGTGCTGCCCACCAGTGCCACCCACCAGTGCAGCCCAGCAGTGCTGCCAGTCAGTGCCACCAGTCAGTGCCCAGGGGTTGTGCCAGTCAGTGCCGCCAGTCAGTGCCCAGAAGTGATGCCAGTCAGTGCAGTCTATCAGTACCCATCATCAGTGTCACCTATCAGTGCCGCCTATCAGTGCTGCATATCAGTGCCGCCTATCCGTGACCCCTAATTAGTGCTGTCTATCAGTGCCGCCTATCCGTGCCACCTCATTAGTACTGCCTATCAGTGCCCATCAGTGCCGCCTATCAGTGCCCATCAGTGCCGCCTCATCAACGCAAATCAGTGAAGGAGAAAAAATACCTGTTTGAAAAATTTTATAAAAGAAACAAATAAACTTTTTTTTTTTTTTTCAAATTTTTTGCACTTTTTTTAATTTATAGCACAAAAAGTAAAGCGCCCAGTGGCGATTAAATACCACCAAAAGAAAGCTCTATTTGTGAGAAAAAAATGATCAAAATTTCATATGGGTACAATGTTGCATGACCGCGCAATTGTAAATCAAAGTGCGGCAGCGCTGAAAGCTGAAAATTGGCCTGGTAAGGAAGGGGGTATAAGTGCCTGGTAGGCAAGTGGTTAAATACCCTGTATAGGAGATTGGGACATGTGATGGAGAAGAAAGTTAAACTATGGTGGGGCATGACTACCCATGAAAAATATCTTAAGGATAAACTTGTTCCAAGAAGATTAAGAAGGGATGTGCCCATTAGTGATGGATTAATAGACCAGGAATCCAAAGATGAATGGTTTAATTTTTTTCAAGAAAAGGGTTTGGAATTAATTAAATTTTTATTGAAACGTAAACAGAGATTTTAGATATAAGAGAAAAAATGGAACCCTTTAAGGAATCGTTAGAGATGAGCAATCTTGCTAAAAGATTGGGTAAGGATTTAGAAAAAATAGATTCAGAAGTGAAGAATAAAAAAATGAAAAAATATCAAAGAGATGTGAATGATTTTTATAAGGATCAGGTTTTTAAATGGCAATCTTCAGGTGAAGAATCTGAATTTAATTCAGCTAATACCACTCCTGTTAAAGAAGTACGTATAGAATCCATTAAGGGGCATGATAATGAACATCCAGTGCAGCATAGAGGCCAAGGTAAAGGAAAACCTCAAGTGAATTACCCACAAGGGGAAAAGGGATATCATACACCATATAATGGAAGGAGACCTAGAAATGGAGGTTCGTTCCACAAAAAGCCACAGGGGAAGAATAATATGTATGGAAAATCTTATCGTCCTCCATATAGACCATATTACCCTAAACCTAATAATAATTATTACCATCAACCTTATAAACCATCTTTTCAGCCCAGGCAGGAGAATAGACCATTTTATCCTCGAAGTCCTAGACAAGAGAACAGACCTTTTTACCCTAGAAGTCCCAGACAGGAATATGAAGGGTGGCAAGGACCTAGATTTGAAGGTAGGAGCCCTGTTCCATTATATAATAGGTTTGAACCATTAGAATATGAATATCAACAGAAGAATTTTTTAGGGAAGGAGTATGTGAAAAAAAAAGTCCCAGGAGAGAAGGATGGACCAACAGAAGTCCAGGAAGACAAGAGGATGTAGAGCCGGACGGAAGGTCCAAGAGAAAAAGAGTAGTAGGAGAAGGTGTTTTTAATATCAGTGGCACTGAACTCACAAAAGAAGAAATCCTTGTGTTGGACAAGGGATTGAAGTTCGCTCCACCTAAGCCAGCAAATAAATTTGATACATTTGTAGATTTACAGAAATTTATTAGAAAGGTAAATATTAAAAAATACTTTATGGGTTTACCTGGAGCCAGAAATGTGGTTAGTAGTGCACCAGGTAGTAATGTTTGTTATACTTCATTGAGGAATAAATCTTTATTCAATCCCCAGATTACTGGCAATAGTTAAGTTGAGGCTTTCAAAAAAACGGTCGGTCAAGATTTAGAGGCTCTGAAACTCCCTAGCATACGGCCTAATGTGGCTATACAAAAAGGAATTAAGATGTTGACGCAGAGAAATGATATAGTAGTTAGGCCCGCCGATTAAAGGAGGAGGAATTGTGGTTATGTCAAAAGAATATTATCTAGAAGAATTGGGGACCCAACTAAGTGATACTAGTACCTATCAAACTATTAAGAAAGACCCTACTGTGAAATATAAAAAGGAATTAGAGAATTAGAGGGCTTGATAAAGAATATCTAAATAAAAAAGAAGCCAGATATCTAGTTCCGGAAATTTGTAGAATCCCGATCATTTACACCATTCCTAAAATACATAAAAATAAAAATCAACCTCCAGGATGTCCTATAGTGAATGGTATTGGATCATTATTAGCACGGTTGGGACAATATGTGGATGTGTTTTTACAACCGTTAGTATCTCTCAAAAAGGACCTAGTTTCCTTAACTAAGCACCTAATACAATTGTTTGATAAATTGGAAGTTGATTGTAATAATGTCATCTTGGCTACGGCAGATGTCTCATCCCTATATACGATTATTGGTCATACAGAAGGCATGGAAGCAACTGAATGGGGTCTGAATAAATATGGGAATCTTAGAAGAGGATAGAGAAAGTATATTTTAGACTGTTTAGAGTTTTGCTTGACGCATAATTATTTTTGGTACAATAATTCCTTTTATAATCAAGTGAAGGGTGTAGCCATGGGAGCACGTTGTGGCCAACTTATTTATGGCCCATTGGGAGGAGGAGGCAGTATATTTGAGACCCCCCAATGAATTATTGTTGTTCAAAAGATATATAGATGATATAATAGTATTATGGAAGGGCAAAGAAGAAGATCTAGTATGCTTTTTAAATTATTTAAATATGAATAATAATAATATCATTTTATCTTGGGAACATAGTCAGGAACAGATTAGTTTTCTAGACTTAGATATTAGAATAATACAAGGGAAGATTACCACAAAGACATTTTTTAAGAGTGTTGATAGGAATGGATATATTCCACAAGATAGCTGCCATTTTCCACCTTGGCTACTTAATGTACCAAAAGGTCAACTGATCAGACTTAGAAGGAACACAGGGTGATTTTTTTAGTCAAGCAAAAAATTTAGGTCAAAGATTTGGAGCTAAAGGCTACTCACAACAGGAAATAAATAAGGTGATCCAGGAAGTAGGAAATACAAAAAGGGACCTACTTCTCAAGGATAGAGAGAAAAAAGATGACCAAACAGACCAATTGGCCGTATATCCAGATTTTAATATCCATTTCAGGAAAGTGGAGACTGTTTTTACAAAACATTGGCCATTGACAGGTGATATCAGAGTTCCCAGTTTTTAGATATAGAAAAGCACCATCATACAAGTGATTTATTAACAGTGCGACGATGTCAGCGGAGCCTAACCATGGCGGCTGAGGAGAGCCCGATGTAGGAGCTCTCGGACAAGCTCCTTCACCCGACCTCCCCAAACCCCTACCTGTAATGTGGAAGCTGCAGCACAGTGGTCCCCCTTAGCCCCTTAGATAGATGAAGGAGCTCTGCGGGAGAGCTGACCCGAGAGACGGGAGTCGGCTGCGGTGCTCGAGGTGAAGGTGTGTCTGGCTGCGGGGAGACAAGGAGGAGCGGTGTAGCCACGTGGCCAGCCACTAAGCATCGCTGGGAAACCAGGAAGCCGGCCGGTGTTTGGTACGGAGAGAGAGGAGCTGCCCTGCTTACGGACTTACTACCTGGAGCACGGTTGCCGATCCAACACTCGGACCTCTGTTTGCCAGCTGATAGTCTGGTGCCCTGCTGGTTAGCTCACTGCTCGGAGCTCTGCATGTTAACCCAGTGCTCGGAACCCTAATAGCCGGTACCTACCCGGAGCTCTGTCTGCTGGCTTACTAGCTGAGACCCTGACTGTTGGTAAACTACTGGGAGTCATACTTGTCGGTCCATTGTTTGGGGCCCTGCTGGCTGGCCCACTGCTCGGAGCCCTGCTTGTGAAGGAGGAGAGGCACGGGGGATTGGAGAGAGGAAGGTGGAGGATACCCTGGGGAGCCCCCTAAAATGAACACACTGCCCAGCTGAAGGACAGATGAAGAGAGCTGCTGGCCGGGTCCCGAGAAGAAGAGAGACACGGGGAGGGTGAGTGACTCTGACCGAGTCTTGATAAATATCGTGCTTCTTGTGGGCTGTTGGGAGAGGCAGTGTGTGAGAGAAGAGAGGGGACCCCCTTGAGTGGGGAATGTAAAGGAGTGGAAAGGAGAAGAGGAAAGATGAAAGAAAAGCTTGAAAATCAAATGAGTGGATAAGGTGTGACGTGTATATTAATAGCTATCTCTCCTTAACCCCTGAGCCTATAAAGAAGAATAAGAGCCATAGAAGAATGAAAAATAAAAGCGCAAAAGGAAGTGGGCTTAAAGGGACTCAGACCGGTACTATCAAAAAATACACCTCCCAGGGAAATATAACTCCAGAAAGGTCTCAGGGTAAATGTGGAAAAGGTGAAGTAGACCTAAGCCTGGAAAGTAGCCCTAGACTATCACTAGGCCTTGACATTAGCAGCCAACAAATATCAGCTAATATAGAGATGGAGACAGAGCTACAAATACCAAACAAAAAAGAAATGGCAGAAATGTTCAAAGAACTGGAGAAAACAATAAAACAAGAAATTGTAAATATTCGAAATGATCTGGGACACCTTTTGGTGAGAGTGGAAGAAACGGAGGAAAAAGTTAAAAATCAGTCCCAAATTATCTCTGAATTGGAAAAAGAAATAATTAATATGGGGAAAGCCCAAGAAAAACTGCTCTATAAGGCTGAGACACAAGAAAATAGGAACAGGAGGAGAAATATTAGGATACGTGGGGTCCCAGAGAATTCAAAAGGAGAAAATTTGCAAGAGGTGGTCTGTAAAATACTAAATTCCATAATGGACAGTACTGATATGGAAAAGACTAAAATAGAAGGAATTTTTAGACAAGGAAAACTCCAAGGAAATTTGGGAAAGGAAAGACCAAGAGATATACTTGTTAAATTTTGTGAGTTCCTAGATAAAGATAAAATTTGGAAGAGGATTAAGGGAAAATCAGTAATTATGTACGAAGGAAAGGACTTACAGATATATGCGGACTTGTCACCAGAGACTCTATGGAGAAGGAGAACCCTTAGACCTCTATTGGAAAGATTGAAAGAACAGAAGGTGCAATATAGATGGGGGACCCCTGAGTGCCTAATAGGATGGAGAAATGAAATTACAGCATATCTTAGGTTCCCAGAAGATTTGAAAAATTTTTGCGATAGACTCAAACTACAAAGAATGGAGATTCCTGGTTGGGAAGAAGAACACTGGGAAATTAGAACAAAAAGAAAAGAGGACTGGCAATTTGTTGGCGGGGGGAGGGGGGGAGGGAGAGGAGGAGAGGGAGAGAGATAGCCCCCTTTTTTTTTTCTTTTTTTTTTTTTTTTCTTTTTTTTTTTTATCTCTCTCTCTCTACCTCCTGTCTTTCTCCGTCTTGTCCCTACCGTCCTCAAACCACTGTTATTGAGATATTTTGGTAGGAATTAGGGGTTAAAGGGGAGGTAGGGGAGGGTGAAAAGCTGTCCATGGGTGGAGTTTTTGCCCTATAGATTAAATCAAAAGTGGATAGTATTACCACAAATGATTGGTAGGCAAATAATAGGCCTAAAAAGAGGGGGGGGGAGGGGCGAGGGTTGGGAAAATGGGAGGGAGGGGGGAGGGGAGTGGGAGGATAATTCTCTGCAGGATAAAAGAAGATATAAAAGCAAGAAAGAGAGAGGAAGAGAGAAAATATACAGATGGAGGGAAAAAAAGGGAGACCCAAGTAAGATGGATGAGATACAGTTTATAACATATAATGTAAATGGGCTGAACTGTCCGGGGAAAAGATTTAGACTATTTAAAGAACTACATCATAGGGCAGCTTCAGTGAAATTTCTGCAGGAGACACACTTTGAGATAGAATCAAATGTTAAGTTAAAATCTAGATACCATCCATAATACCATACCATGGTATTATGCAGATTCACCGGTTAAAAGAGCAAAAGGTGTAGCAATTGGGCTGGCAAAGAATATCAGGTTTGAGTTGGAAGATAGGAAAACAGACCCAGAGGGAAGATTTTTATTTTTAAAGGGCAAGCTACAGGAGACCGAATGTACATTGGCTAATATCTATTGTCCTAATATAAGACCGGAGGAGTATCTGAAAAAAGTATTGAGGAAGCTCATGGATTTTAAAAAGGGACCCCTAATTCTCGCGGGAGATTTTAATTTTTGTATGGACCCACAAAAAGATGCTACGTCCCACACACAGAGGGAGGGATGTAGGGCCCTGAAACTATTGAAAAAAGAATTTCACACATGCCAACTGATAGATGCCTGGAGAATTACACATATGCAAGATAGGGACTACACCTTTTTTTCAAACATGCATAAGAGGTATTCAAGATTAGATCATATACTTATAGAACATCAAATGAATATTTGACTCAAGTAAAAATAGAGACGAAATCCTTATCAGACCATGCCCCAGTTACTATGAAAATGGAATGGGGTAGGAGAACAATAGGAGGGCTCGGATGGAAATTGAACGAGACACTCTTATTAGACAAGGATATTGCTCAGAAAATAGGTGAGGAGATTGAACGTTTCTTCAAGGAGAACGAAACAGGGGAGGTATCAAGGGCCACAGAGTGGGAATCTCATAAAGCATACATAAGAGGCGTATTGATAGCGATTGGAGCAAAAAAGAAAAAAGAAAGAAGAGAAAAAATTAGTGGACTAATAGAAGAATTAAGTAAGTTAGAGCAAATACATAAGAACAGAATAACAAAAGAAATAGAGTTAAGGATAAAAAAAAAGAAAGAAGAGTTAGAAGATGTAATGGAAGAGGAGAGGAGAAGAGTATATAACAGGGTCCTAAGTGAGAGATATAGATGGGGGGAAAGACCTGGAAAATATCTGATGAGAGCTCTGAGGAAAAAGAAAAATAGGAATTATATAGAAAAAATAAAAAATGCGAAGGGTGATTTGGTCCACTCAAATAGAGAAATCATCAAAGTATTCAGGGAATACTATAGGAAATTATATAATATTAGCCCCCCAGAAGGTTTAAAAAATTCAGAAAGTGAGAAGAATCAAAAAAAGAAATATCTGGAGATGGCTGGGTTATTAAAATTAAAGGAAGAACAATTGAACTCCCTAGATGCAGAAATCACACAGGAAGAAATAAAAATAGCTTTAAAAAATACAGTATCGGGGAAAAGTCCAGGACCAGATGGTTATACGGCGAGATATTCTAAAAAATATAGTGAAATATTAGTACCAAAACTTAGAAACTATATGAATGCTTTAGGTGGAGAGATGGAGATGAGGAGAGAGTCGTTGCAGGCTCACGTGGTGCTTATTCAAAAAGAAGGAAAAGATGCTTCTCAGTGTTCGAGCTATAGACCTATTTCATTATTGAATATTGATACAAAGTTATACTCGAAGGTCCTAGCAAATAGACTGAAGGAATTAATGCCTGAATGGATACATGAGGATCAGGTGGGCTTTGTCCCAGGGAGGGAGGGCAAGGACAACGGGCTGAGATCCCTGATGCTTGTCCAGAAAAGTAAAAAGGGAAAAGAACCGGTAGTGCTACTCTCGATCGATGCAGAGAAAGCATTTGATAGAGTAGACTGGAGATTTATGATGGATACTTTAGAAGCTCTGGGTATTGGGCCTAGAATGAGAGAGTGGATAGGGAAGTTGTACAGATACCCCTCTGCGGTTATTGTGGTAAATGGGGAGAGGTCGATACCCATTGAGATGTCAAATGGAACAAGACAGGGATGCTCATTATCCCCATTGCTGTATGTCATATCACTAGAACCATTGCTGTCAACGATAAGACTAAATAGAGATGTAAAGGGAATTCAGATAGATGACACGGAACATAAAGTTGCTGCTTTTGCAGACGACTTGCTGTTCTATGTGGGAAACCCCAGGATAACACTTCCATACTTAATAAAGCTATTAAAAGAGTATGGAGAATTGTCAAATTTAAAGATCAACCCAACAAAAACGGAGATTTTAAATATAAATATTTTAAGAGCTGAAAAAGAGAAGATACAAAAGGAATTTCCCTTTAAATGGAAGGACAGAGATATAACATACTTAGGAGTAAAACTTACAGCATCATATAAACATTTATACAAATTAAACTATATTTCATTGATAAATGAGATCAGAGAGGAATTAAAAATATTGGAAGGAGGAAGCCCGACATGGACAGGGCGTATAAATCTGGTAAAAATGGTAAGAGTACCAAAGGTCCTATATAGATATCAAATGATACCAATCAAACTCCCAGAAACCTTTTTCAAAGTAATTAAGAAATTGATATTAAGATACATATGGCGGAATAAAAAACCAAGAGTATCATATGAGCTGTTGAGTAGGAAGAAAGAGAGAGGTGGATTAGGGCTCCCAGACCTTAAAAGATATTATAAAGCAGTAATACTGGCAAGGACTATAGACTGGGTGTACAACTATAAGAAAAGTTGGGTGAGAATTGAAAATAAACTCAGTGGGACAAATTTGGGTAGGGCGATATGGGTGCCAACACAGTATAGGGGTTTAAATGATAATGTAAATACATACACTTTGAACGTTTTAAGGATTTGGGATAACGTACACAAAAATATGAAATGGGTTTTAACTCAACATTGATGCCACTGAGTAACACAGAGTTTTTTCACCCAGGTAGAGAAGAAATAGGAGGCAGGTGGTTTAAAAAAGATGAGGTACAATTAAGAGATATTTTGGTGGAGGGTAAATTAGGTTCATTTAAGGAATTAGAAAAAAAAAAAGGGTGAGATTTTCACTAAACTAGACGAATGGAGGTATCATCAACTGAGATGTTTTGTAGGAAGCCTCCCAAAACCCATAAGGACAAGAAATAATTGGAATTTGTTTGAAAAGATATTGGGGACACGAGGTGGGGGGAAGCACGGGATTGCTAAAATGTATAGGATACTCACTGAATTAGATACAAACACAAAGCCAACATATATAGTAAAATGGGAAATCGACATGGGTGTTGTGATAGATGAGGAAAAACAGAGTAGAATATATAGATTAATCCACGAAAATGTTTCTATGAGAGAAGTAGAAATGAACTATAAGTGTTTGACAAGATGGCACATCACACCAAATGTAGAAAATAGGATGTGTGGAGAGAATTCACCGGTGTGTTGGAGGGGATGTGGAGAAATAGGTACGGTATACCATATATGGTGGAGCTGCCCAAAAATCCAGGTTTTCTGGAAGTCAATTACCCACTTGATAGGAAAGATAATCGAAATAGATATAGGATTGGACCCAGAAGTATGTATCTTGCATAATACCAATATAACAGTGAATAAATATAAAAAATCAGGGTTATGGTACTACCTAAACGCTGCAAAGGGCATTATACCCAAGTTTTGGCGGAAAGTGGAGACGCCGAGAGAGGAGGACTGGATAGAAAGAGTGGAGCAGATAAGAAAGATGGAAAAACTCTTCCATATTCAAAAAAATAAGATGGAGGCTTACTATGGGAAATGGGAAAAATGGGAAAAAGCCAGATTATACATGATGTATAGGAATGAATAAAGAGAACTATAATCTACTTGCTATTTTAAGAAGCGGCAGAGAAAAGATAGGGAAGGGGAGGGGAATTGGGGGGGGGGTGGGAGGGATTGAGAAATAATTTTAGAAAGAGAAATTAAATTAGAATGTTGGATATTGTATTGTATTTTTATATATATAATGAGAAGTTGATATGTATTTAAATTGAAAAATTAATAAATCTTTAAATTAAAAAAAAAAAAAAAGAAAAGCACCATCATTAAGGGATAACATTGTTAAAAGTGTTCTTGACCCGCCTATTAAAAATAATAAAGTTACATTTTTAGATTCAAATGGGTTCTTTCCGTGTAAGGCATGGTATGCTTGTAAATCGACAAAAGGAAAGAATCAAAAAAGGCATTGTTTTACCTCATTTGTGAGTGAGAAGGAATTTAAAATTGATGAATTCATCTCATGTAGGACAGAGGGGGCTGTGTACGCACTGCAATGCAGTTGCGGTTTGCAATATATAGGAAGAACCAAAAGACCTCTCTGGGTCAGGCTTCGGGAGCATGTACAAAACATTAAAAAAGGGTTCCCGAAACACAGCGTGTCAAAGCATTTTGCCAAATATCACAATAAAGACCCCAGTGACTTGAAATTTTTGAAATTTTGGGGCATTACTAAATACAAGGAGCATTGGAGGGGTAGTCATAAGGTGCAAATCTGAAATGAAACAATTTAGATCAAATTCAACATTCAATCCTTTAGGGAAATATGTTTGCATATTGTAAATCCATTTCGATTCTAATTTACTTAAGGAGCGCACCTTATGACTACCCCTCCAATGCTCCTTGTATTTAGTAATGCCCCAAAATTTCAAAAATTTCAAGTCACTGGGGTCTTTATTGTGATATTTGGCAAAATGCTTTGACACGCTGTGTTTCGGGAACCCTTTTTTAATGTTTTGTACATGCTCCCGAAGCCTGACCCAGAGAGGTCTTTTGGTCCAGTAGGGGTGTGGAATTGGTGTGATTAGGATATCTGGTTACACGTCAGGTGTTTTATGATTGATTTTTATCATTAATATTTACTGATTACATTTTATATTTTATATTGTTATATATTTTTTGTAAACTCATGCTTTTGGATAGGGGTATCTATGTATATTTAGTTTTTACCCTTGAGATTAACCTACAATTAAAATTGCTGGATAAGGGGTGGAGTGGAATAGGTTCCCGTCATTTTAATTAATTTTTAATATTATACATCTTTATATTTATTTATTATTATTTTTAGTTTTTATTTTTAGTTTTCATATTTATTTATATATATTATTTTTGAATTATTTTTATTTAATTAAAATATATGGTTTTATTCAGATTGAAATAAATAAGTTTTATAATTATAGATTTTATGGATATGTACTGTTTTTTCGCCTATGGGGTTCCATGGATTACAATTATGTTTATAAATTATAAATTATCAATTCATTGTATTTAGCAGTTGATATATAGGTATATATTTAATATTATTAATGTTTATTTATATTGTTGCAAGCACAGTGTAGGGTAGTTATATGGCTGAAGCTGTATTATCTGTCCCCGGTTATTGATTGAGTTAATATTGGGATAGAACAGCATGGTCTATTCAGTCATGGCCGCGGGAGACATGGGCGGACTGGCGATGAGGTGGTGATCCGCCTTCAGGGAGTTTCCTTTAATTGTGCCGGGTATATGAGGGAAGGTCGTCACTATGAACGCCAGCCCTGAGGAAGTCACATGGTATTGTGACACAACGCGTTGGCCTGACGTAGTGACGCACTTCCGGCGTAGCGGCCATCTTGGTACACCTGTACACCCTGTTGTACACCCATACATTCGTTCCCTCATCCGAAAGCATGGGGTTTGAACTGGATACTGCTGCTATGTGAGTTGATTATCTTTGTTATTGTCCCTACTTTACAAATAAACTTACTACACTATGGGTGGATCTATTTTACGTCTCATATGAGAGATTGGTGCTGCACTTGATCTTACCTGGAGAGGAGCCATTAGTGAAGTGCTGACCCTTGAGTTCGACAAGGAGCGACCATTTGGAGTGATAGCAGGCTTGGAGGATCCGTGAGAAGGATTCATTAAAGCGCTTTGACCCTCAAGGGTCGAAGTCATAAGGTGAGAGGCTTATCCAGACGGTGGTCGGATTGTCATATCCACTTGCACACAAATACCAGCACGAGTGTGTGTCATCTAAATGTTACCATCAGCATATACTGGACTTTAAGAGCACTGATTAAGTTGTCTTTATATTGTGGTTTCACTACACTATATGCACGTGTGATTTTATATATATATTATTTACACTGAATGGATTTGTACAGAAAGACATATATTCTTTTCACGGGTCTTAGGTTATTATAATTAATTTTGAAGGTTGTAATCAATTAGCACTAATTTTTTTTCAATCATCATCACCATCACAGTTTGAGTGTATTTTTGTGTTCACATATAATTTGTTTGGATTCTTGCATGAGATCACTTGGTTAAACAGTTGATTTGACATTTTTTCACTAATTGATACACTTGGTATATATATTTTATATGCACTTATTTATTATGTGACATTTTTTATCTTATATACTCTAATTCATGTTGATGGGGATAAGGACCTTATTTCCATATCCTTGACCAGACAAATGGTAGTGGAGTTTTTCAGGGGGACTTATTGGAATCTGGAAGCTCTCTTTAATATAAGAAGGCTCCCAGATATCTAGCTCTATGAATGAGTAAGGGGAACATAGTACCCCTGGTAACTAAATCACTAAAAAATACTGACAAAATAAATAAACATACCATTGAAAAAGTTGTCAGGTCAAACAGGAAGTTAGAAGCATCTTAGATTTATGTCAGGAATAATCTCTATTTTTCTGTGTTTGCAGTGTTTTTAAGAGACAAACCATGGGGAAATGTACATGTATTGTAGATCTGTTTTCTTTTTTGCCAAGACATAATTTACAGTTATCTAAACTCATTATCTTTTGCTTTCTTTCAGCTGCTGGCACTTGTAGGTATACGGAAGGCAATGGAATGTATTTTTTCATTACACGATCTAAGCTGGTTGGATGACATCTTGCCACAAAAGTCTGTTCGTGAAGAAGGGCAAAAGTCAGAAGAAATAGATTCAACTGACAGTGAAGATGTAAGATTAAAAACTTTTTCATGTACTAACTTGTGGCTTTAGCTCACACTTCAGCTCTTAAATGTTTTCTCTACTTGGAGAATGAAAATACATTTCAAAGTACGAAGTGCACCTGTCTTGTCTGTGTGAAGAAGGTTTTAATAGGAGGTAAAATGGGTAAAAAGAAACCTGAACTATGTCACTTGTCCTAATAGATATTCTTCAAGAATAAAGGCAGATTAATTTATTGCATGGTTTACATAGGATCAAACTCTACCCTATATTACATTTACAGTATAGTTAAATAACAAAGTATGCCTGTTTAGATTGGGTTATATTTTGTTAGGATGCTTTATTTTATTTATTTATTTTGGAGTCAGCAAGAGCAGGAATCTGTTGGCATCATTACTATAACTCCAGTTTGTTTGCAGAAAAGCCCCACAGATTACTGAGGTGCAATTTAAACCACCAAAGCACAGCAGTTGACATTGAACTCAAGCTCCACAGTTTACAGTACACCTGTGGGCAGGTCTTAAGGGACAGTGGAGCAAGCAGCACTTGCACAGCTAACTCTGTAATCCGTGGCCAAGCTTGTTACACTGTTAACACTAAGCACTCTAGACTCAACTTCTTGTTAGAGAACACCACCCCTCAGATGTCCAGTATTTAGGAACTGGTACCGCAGAGCCTGTACTGTAGTAGCAATTTCCACAAAACCAGATAAAACTCCGGACTTCGGACTTCTAAAGGAAACAACTAATTTATTAAAAACAGCTCTGTTTTGACCCAGCAGGCGGTCCATCTGCTCTTATCTGCTAAGTGAATTGTTTGCCCTTCTTACAAGCGTATATACTAGCGATTACGTCACAAAGCATATATTTTCCTCTTGACATTTGTACACTTGTAGCTGTGAAAAGCAATATACAGGATATTCACGGTTTCTTCTCAGACTCTGCAAACTAAAACCTTACACATTTAAGGGGAACTCTGCACTAGCTGGGTGCTACCACATTTGTTATCGTAGCGAAAGTTTGAATGAGATTAAGCATCACCAATGGACCATTGACTACCCAAATCATAATGGGCTAAGGGCAAGCCTGCTAGTCCTGGACAGCTAATGGTTGATATTTCCACATGGCCATTACATGGGTTACAGCCTTCCTAGCTTCCCTGAGCAAATATACTTATCATTTGCCAGGTACTCCCTTCCCCATTCTAACCCCTCCCCCCCCCCCCCCACAACCTTTCCTGGGGGAATAGTTTAGGTTAATAGCAGAGCTTACATAAAAAATCAGGCTCACTACAGCATTGGGATTAGCTATTAGGGTACAGTTTATCAGCTTGCCTGTGGAGCTGTAGCTTCATATGGTCAACCAAGTTTTAGTGGGTCCATAGGTGCACATTGAATAAGTTCCTGGTTCCCTACAGTGCACCTCTTCCCTACAGTGTCCCTGGTTCCTTATAGTGCACATTGAATAAGTACCTGGTTCCCTACAGTGCACATTGAATAAGTTCTTTCATTATGTACACATGTGTCAGTTACTGTGCCCTCACATTGATAATGAGAATGCCATAGTAACATTCTAGTGGTTACAGACCCTACTCTAGTAGTCTCGATACATGGGTCACATGATCTGCCCTCCCTCCCTATCCTTCTAGTTAGGGTTATTATGGCTACCAGCAATTTTATCAAAACAAAATTTTATCAAAACGATATGATCAGGCATCATATCGGTGTATATTCCCATCTTCCACTATACGTTGACCAGTTAGCTACTGGGTGTGACTGAAGCAGAGCTGGAGTTCTTCCTTCTGACCAGATGTATCCTTTTCTTCTGCCGTGCATAGACTCAGGAGCTTCCAGGTATGTGGCTGGAGTTCTTCCTTCTGATTTCTCTGATCAGCTTTAGCTTTAAGGGGTCTTGAGAGTCTGCTTTACTCAGCCCGAAATCTGTGGGCTCAGCAGCTCGCTTTGCCCTGGAGTGGTGTATCCAGGGGGTCGCCTTGGCCACCTTATTGGCTGTGGGAGTAGATTGCAGAACAGTGTAAGGACCTCTCCATCTGGGCCCTAAAGAGGTCACGGGGACGGGGTTGGACAGGCTTATGGGGAGTTTCTCTTGAGCCCACTTCCCTATAGCCTGCATATTCTCCCCCAATTTCTGTAACAGTTCATGGTTCACCACCCTTCCTATCTGGTGTAAGTCTCCCTTGATATCTCTAATGATGGTTGGGGGCCTACATAGGGGACAAATCTGTCCTCTTTGTTGGAGTACTCCGGATTCTCAGCAAGGCAATGGGCAGCCTCAAGGTCCACTTCATTTGGGTTTCCTGACAGAGTTTTGCCAGTTGAAACTTTAGGGTGCGATTCATTCTCTCCACTTTTCCAGAACTGAGGCCTGTATGCGGTATGCAGTTTCCAAGTGATCTTGAGTGCGGTCGCTAATTCCTGAAGGCACTTATGAACAAAGGTGGGACCATTGTCTGAGCCTATGGAGGAGGGAATTCCGGATCTGGGGATAACGTCCTGTAGTAGGCATTTGACCACTTCTCTGGTAGCTTCAGTTTGTGTAAGCCAGGCTTCCACCCAGCCCGAATAGGTGCAGACGGCCACCAGCAGATATTTATATCCTCCTGAGGGGGGCATAACGCTGAAGTCGACCATTAATTCTTCCATTGGTGAGGCCGCTACTGCTTGTACTCCAGGAGTTGGTACAGGCCCTTGTCTTGGGTTGTTTCTGGCACATTCCATGCATCTACTGGCTGTTGCTTGTGCTAGCGTGGGTAGACGGGGAATGTAAAAATGTCTCTCTAGAGCCTTTTCAATGGCTGTTTTGCCCATGTGTGTTCCCTTATGGAATTCTGTCACTAATTCAGTTGCTACAGCAGCTGGAATGACAATTCTTCCATCCTGCAGTTGACACCACCGGTCTCCCTTATACTTTCCAGGTTCAGTCTCTTTCCATTCTTGTTCTGACTTTGTTTAGACTTTGTTCCCATTCAGACAGTGGCACTGGGAACAGAGGGGCCATAATCTGTTTTTGGGGACGACTGGAGTGCTGTCTCTCTAGCTGTTTGATATGCTTTTCTGTTGCCTTTGGCCACCTGGGAGTCTCCCTTTTGATGACCCCTACAGTGTATCACTGCAACCTCAGAGGGGGCCCACGCTGCTTCCAAAAGTTCTAATATTTCTGTCCCATACTTGATGCTCTTTCCCCTGATGTGATAAGTCCTCTTTCCTTATACAGGGCTCCATGAGCATGAAGAGTCTGGAAAGTCCACATAAACATTCAGTCTTAGGCATGCAGCTAGCTGTAATGCTCGGGTCAGTGCAATCAGTTCTGCTTTTTGTGCAGAAGTTCACTGTGGTAGGGCTGCTTCCTCTATCACTGTCTCCTGTGCAAACCACTGCATAGCCAGCATAGCAGAATTAATTTTTTATGAAATTGCTGCCATCAGTGTAATATTCAACATCTGGCTTTCCCAAGGGGCTGTCTCTCAAGTCTGGTCGACTTGCTTATACTTCATCCATTACCTGGAGGCAGTCATGTATTAGAGGTTCTTTTGAGGTGGGGAGCAGGGTGGCGTGGGTCAGGGTGTTAACAGTCTCTAAATGGATTTGATGATTCTCACATAGCATGGCCTAGTATTTGACCATCCTGCATTGGTGGACCAGTGATTTCCCTTATAATCTATCACTGCCTGAATGTGGTGTGGAACTCAGACATAGATCTCTTGACCCAGTGAGAGCTTGTCAGCTTCTGCCACCAAGAGGGCTGTTGCTGAGATAGCCCGCAGGCAAGGTGGCAAACCTTGAGCTACCGTGTCCAGTTGTTTAGAAAGGTACACCACCAGGCGATGCCACAACCCCCAGGTATTGTGTTAGCACTCCCACTTCATAGCCTGTTTCTCATTGACATACAGACTTACAGTCCGGTAAGCCGAGGGCAAGGGCTTGCATTAAGGAAGTCTTAATGTCCTGAAATCCTTGGACTTGTTGTTCCTTCCATAGGAACGGTTCCTTCTCTCCCCCCTTTGTAAATTCATAGAGGGGCTTGGTTTTTGTGGCAAAGTCTGGTATCCAGATCCGGCAGAATTCAGCTGCTCCCAAGATCTCGCGCACTTGTCGCCTGGTTCTTGGTATAGGGATTTAGAAAACAGCCTCTTTCCTGCCCTTTCTCAACTGTCTCTGGCCTTTTGATACTCTGAATCCCAGGTATTTTACAGTCTCTTGGCATAACTGAGCCTTTTTCTTGGTTGCTATAGCCTGCCTTCCACAGTAGCTGCAACAGTTCATTTGTAGCTTGGAGACACTCTCCAGATCCCATACTGTAGGAATTTGTCCAGATACTTCCGAATCCCTGCTCATGTCCACCCAGATTGCAAAGTCTTTATGTTAGAAATGGTCTTTTAATTTTATTTCCTGTAGCTTCCACTATAGTTTGCAATATGTACACTGATCTTTTCTCAGCCTGAAACTGATAATGCACTCCAAGGGGGTCTGGACTGACTGATTTCATAAACCTTTTCTATAATCATCATAAACCTCACATCCCTTGTGAAAAAGTCGGAAGTGACGAAACGCGTTAGAGTCGTGACGTCAGACGCAAAACCGGAAGGAGCAACGTGGCCATTTTGGATATGGTCTCAGCATAGGACAGACTGAACTTAGGATGGACGGTATTTTTAAAATGTAAGCGGCAAATAAATCTGTGTTTTATATACATCATTCCACTGAGTTTGCTCTTCTCTGCCCTGTGAGGAACGGGGATCCCAATGCCCATTGCTGCATGAGGAACGGGGGATCCCACTGTGTACTCCCATTAGAGGAAAAGCTATCTGCATACTCCCATTAAAGGATCTGGTGTATGGGGATTTTACAACACTTGTGAAAGCTGAAAGAGGGTAATTGTATATTATCCTTAACGCAGAGTGGTGGCACTTATCAGGTTCTGCACAATTTTTCACTGATCACTAATTGTGTATTTGTGGCATTTCACGTATTGAAGTGGTTGTTTCACAAGATCACTAGTGGAGTTGTGTGTGGATTTTCACTTCACGTGTTGATGCTTATTTATTATATTATATTTATATCACTAGTGTTGTTGCATGATATCACTCATATTATAATGTAAAAGATAATGCACTATATTTAGTTTATATTTTTTTGAGGTACTTTGGATTGAAGTGAAGAATTGGACATTTTCACAGTTGGAAGATTGGAGAGTGTGGACTATAATTTCTTTGGATTTTTGCAATTTTGAATTTGGGACTTTAGTATGGACATTATGTTAGTATTGAGATTGTGGGGTAGGATGTGAGGTTTATGAAGATTATAGAAAAGGTTTATGACATTTGCACTTTCAAGGGTGAAAGTTTTACTTTTCTTTGGGGAGTTATAGAGTTTCTGATTTAATTGGACTGACTGATTGCCACCCATATTGTTTCCTCAGAGACACCAAGACAGACACAGAGAGGTAAGGAATTGGATTGAAGGTCTGGTAAGGGGTCAAGGACCTTCGACACAACAGGGTTAAAAGACAAATGCTTCCCCTTATGGGTGACTCGGTACAGAACGATAATCAGCACTGGTACCAAGAACTGCACCTACACAGGGTCAACTCTGGCTTCTCTGCTGAGCAATGTCTCATTCACTCATATACACACCAGACTTTCCAACCCAAAATTACTGACTACCTGGAGGTATGGCCCAAGGATGCACAATCATCCAATTCAAGGGCACTTCGGGAGGTGATCAAGCTCCCCTTCTCTCAAATACCGTTGAGAGGTCCTGACTGACTGTTATAACTCAAAAGGCAAAGATCTCACCTGTTCCCGATGTGTGAAGCTTCACTATTTTAGCAGTTGGTTCCCCAGTCCAGGTTCTTTGGACTCCAGCAGGTCGATCCTCGGAGCAGGCTACTAAAATATTGTGCGATTTCCCAGACAAATGTCCAGTGGTGCCTGAAACAACACAGAGATCCCAGGGGCCAGTTCTGGACCGAGCCCTGTGGGTCAGGGTGGGAAAACCAGCTTTCTCGGCAGTTACACCTGGTTTCTTGACCAATGCACCAAAAATGTAGTAGCAATTTTGGCAAACCATGGGAAACTCCAGACATGGACTTGAGGAATACAAATGATTTATTAAAAACAGTGCTGTTTTGACTCAACAGATGGCTCGTGCCCTCATCTGCTAAGTGAATTGTATACCCTTCTTACAAGCGTATATACTAGTGATTACGTCACAAAGCATATATTTTCCTCTTGACATTTCTTGTAACTAAAAAGCAATATACAGGATATTTGCGGTTTCTGCTCTAAATTAGGACATTAGGACAGGCCCTTGTTACAGGAAATATGGGGGTAGAAGTTAGAGCTTAGCTAAACTCTGCAAACTAAAACCTTACAAATTTAAGGGGAACTCTGCATTAGCTGGGAGCTACCACATTGGTCCATATTAAATGGGAACTCTGCCATTACTGTCTCAGTACTGTACCATCAACTCATCAATTCCTGTACCCCACTCCCAGTGACATGTCTGACAACTGTTACCGGATACCGGAAACACATTTTTACTAACTACATGCTTGCTTTCTACCTTGACTTCCAGACTAGGTCCCTAGGCACTCTGTTGGTTCCAGTATGTGGGGAACCGGTTGCTAGTGAAGGGGTCAAGCGCAACTCCCCTTCACTACCAGAGTAACCATCACCCCTGCCAGGCATCCGTTTCCTGCCTTTAGCAAGAGATACTTCAGACCAGGCATTAAATGGAGCAAAAAAGGCTTTACTGAAATAGTACACCAGCCTACAGGAACAGTTCCTCAAAAGCAACTTCACGTATAGAGTTTTCTGTGGTCCATAAAGTGACTGTACCTTAGGCAGATGGCCGATTCATAAAGCAATCCTTTAATGCAATTAATTAATTAAAAAGGAGTTCCAGCCATTTTTATGTAAATCAGCAGCTACAAATACTGACTTTTAATAAAAACACACTTACCTGTCCAGCGATGTTCTCACCTGCGTGGTCCCTTCCACGGCACCAGCATCTCAACTGTGGGCATCAGGCTTATAGCTTGCGGCTTCACTGCCTGGTGCCCACTGCACATGCGCAAATCATAGAGCGCTTCCCAATTGGTCCAGCAAGTTCCCAGGAGACTGCAGAGGGAGGAAAGGACCGAACTTCTGGCTCACTTCACTATGGCGAACTGAGACGGAAGTGGGTGTGATGAGAGTCACTTTGGGTGGGGGGCCCATGGAACCCAGCTCACTTTGGAGAGGTGGGGAGACCCCTGTCTCAGCTCCCCATATCCCTCTTATGTGTAAATCACCCTGTGCCTGTTAGGGGTACAGGGTGATCTGTCCTAATATTGAGTGGGCTTTGTCTCAGACTGTGTAGACATGTTTAGGAGATAGGTGCAGTGTGGGTTGTTGATTGTTTAATGTTATGTGGCTGCATCCCATTGTTCTATTGTTTGTCTGGCTTGGGAGAAAACTATTATGGGATGTATGTGTTTATGTATATTAGCTTAGTGGAAGGGTGTCTCCAGCAGCCCTCCCTCCTGATTGGACTGTCTGCTTTGAATACCTGTGTGTCTCTTGTTACTAAATGTAGATTGCCTCACCCTGTTTCATTATGCAGGATTGTCCCCTGAGTGTATATATCTTGTATCTATGTTCAAATAAAGTTGTCTGGTCTTGTATGGTCGACTGTGGTGTCTGTTGTCGGTGTTTGGACTGGGAAGGGGTATTCTAATGGTAGTACTCAAGCGCAGTCTAGGTCAGTTCCGTTACAGCAGGTACCTGTCAAAACCAGGTACCCGCTCCCCCCTCTTCCCCAAAACTTGCCAAATATGGTAGTGGAGGGGGGAGGAAGCAAATTAAGTGGAGCTTCCACTTTTGAGTGGAACTCTGGTTTAAGGAGTTATTTTAGGCAATAATTCCACAGAGGTCACAAGCAGTTCCTAAAATCCATGATCTGGCAGTTATCCATAAAGGCAATAAGTCTATGTCTGGTCCATAAGAGCTTTCAGCTTCCCGGCCCCATAGAGAAACCCAGATGCCGCCCCACTATATATACATATAGTGCCGTGCTGATGTACCTTGCCAGCATATCAAAAATAAACAATTATATCACAACTTATTTTTCACTACCATAGTGAAAAATACAATGAATGAAATAACCATAGTCATGTGCCTTCATCTGGTGCCTTCGGTCGGTAGAGGAATATAATAGAAAATAATAGAATAAATTAGAATTGAATAGAAAAGAATAGAATAAAACAGAACAAAATGTAAAATGATAGAATACAATAGAATAGAAAATAATAAAACAGAATAGAGTAGAAAAGAAAAAAAATAGAATAGAACAAAATAAAATAGGAAAAGACTAGAATAGAAAAAATAGGATAAAATAGAATAGATTTGAAAAGAATAGAATAAAATAGAATATAGCCATCTTCTGAAATTCGAATTGAATAGAATAGAACAAAACAAAGCATATAGCCATCTTCTAAAATTCTAATTAAAAAATTTGCATTTCAAATAGAATTGAGTATAAATAGAATATAGCCATCTTCCAAAATGTGAATTTCAAATCGATGTTAAAAATAATGAATATATGAAACGAATCTGAATATAAGAAACAAATTCTGAAAAGTAATCATGATGAATATGACGAAGTAAAATTAACTTAAACGAATCCTAAACAGATTTTTCTGCTATGCACATTTCTAAGAATTGATTTATCTCTTGATTGTATGTGTTTTTGAATACATTAGAGTATTTTGCTAGATTTTTTAACTGCAGCTTTGCATTGCATGTAATGGCTAAGTCTGTGATCTACAAGCATCCCCAGATGTATATTTTCCATGTGTATTTTTAGGACCAAAGTGCATGATTTTACTTTTCTCAATATTGAATAAAACCCTTTTGTTTTATAGTATTACACTCATTTACTGGAGGTCCTTATATTATATTTTTGGTATTTGTTGGATATAAAATTTGATACATACTGGTACTTGCACTATGTTAATATCCACAGTTACTTGCTATGATAAACTCCCTGGATAGGTAGAAAGTATTGGATGGAGGATTTGTTTTAAGGGGGATTTAAAAATGAGAAATAGTGGCTTGGCTATAACTGAGCTAATTTCCCTAAGGACTTGCAGTACACCTGGATTACTTCTGGATTTATTCACTTTACTTTTATCTACTCTACTTTGTCTCAGGTTTTCTGCCAGCCACAAACGTACCTTCAGTGAAGCAGTAGCAGTAGGTGGTTACTTTATCAGGCAAACAATGGTGTAAGGAGATGTTGATGGTGGGGTGTGCTCAAGGGAGGCAGGAGATTGCAATGGTGGCAGGAGGTGGTATTTATTTCAAGCTTGCAGTGGTGAAAGGAGAGGCTAAGGAATTTAAACAATATTTTTGATCCAGATTCCAAAAAAAATTTAATCTGTAGCCCCTACAGCAGGGATTAGGTAGTTATCACTGGTCCAATATAAACTAATTTTCAAAAAGGTCTGCTTTGTGCAAGGATGATGAAGACTTGGTCAGCCACTCCAACCCCTCCTTTCTGGATAAGATCTAGCAGAGACACTGAAAGAATCTATACACTGGAAGAATTACAGTTTCCTGGTGAAGGAAGTACTTATCAAATTGACAGTTCCATAGCACCTTTCACAAGTTACAGTATAGTATGTTTTTTATATGGAAGGGAAATAAGTGGTGGGAAGTAGAGGTGGGGTACTGTAGATTTTAAGGAGGGCAGTAAGGAATTAGTATAAAGGGGAGGGTGAAGAATGAAGCCAATAATAAAAAAAAAGAAAGAAGGAGAATAAGGAGAGAAAAAAAAGGCAAACACAATTAAACAGAAACACAATAAAAAGAGCTCAAAGGACAAAAAGAAAATAAAAATAACTAAGAAAACCCCCAAACGCCAAGTCTAAAAAACTAAAAGCAAAATCCCCCCCTCCATTTTTTTAATACATTTAATAAAAAATAAAGTGTGTGCAAAAAAAGGGGGGGGGGAATCAGCAAAAGAACTTGTTCCTGGCACACATACACAAATGGTAGTCCTGAAAAAGACTGTTGGGTCAAATCTTAGTGAATACAGGTGGGCTTGCACTCCACTCTCCCTAGCCCCACAAACTTTATCAGTGTTCGTATACATCTGCATGTAGTACTGTTTGTGGCAGCACTGTGCTCTGTAGCCAAAAGCACTGCCAGATGCCCCTCACTCTCACCAAACTCAAACACACTGGCAAGGAACTGCTGGGAGAGCAGCCTTTTATAATGTGTATCCTACTCATCATCAATCACATCTTTACTAGTGTACAAACGTGATAAACAACTCAGTAAATCAATGGAATAAAGGAATAGAACACAACACAGAAAGTGAAGCTATATCTACAGGTACCCATGCAAATAAAATACTAATCATCTACTCTCCCCCCCCTCACTACATTCTGCATCTACACTCTATCTAATATAATTAATTGTGAAAAATCTTAATTCAAAATCAAGCTTACAAAGCACGTCAGTTTAGTTAAAAAGCAAAACACTGGAGACAATAATAGCAGGATGCCATAGTGATTCTACCAAATTTTCAGCGTCATCTACCATTTCTATAGAAATCTTGATATTTTCTACCGTACAAGGCAACCAGCAGGTAGAACAATGGAGACAACAGTTTTCTGATATACTATATGCAAACTAAAAGAATTGATTTCATGTAAAACAACTGAAAGTAGTAAATTACATTCAAAACCAAGAAGATATAGAAATGACCATAGGTGTGAAAGACACCAATGTAAAGACATTACCCATGGTGCCAACATCCCAAATAGTATATACAAAGTGGGTCCCGCATACCCACACAAACATACTTTGTAAAAATCAAGAAGATATAGACATTTCAAGAATATATACAGTATGTATAGTTTATTTTTTTATTTTAGGTTTTAGGTCTCTTGAAACTCTACTAACATACAATTGATTTTTTTTATGTGTCAGTTTTTAGTTATATGTCTATGTCGGTTTTGGCAAAATACCTCTTCTGTTTCTTTCTAGTCAGAGCTAAAGTACCAAGAAAAAGGACCAGAAATCAACATTTCAGTAAATTAGACCAAAGGATGGGAACTGAAATGTATTTGGTAAGGTGATTCATCATGTGTTAAATGTTATTTTTGTGTGTAAATTTTAAAAAATAACTTATCAGGTGCTTTAGTTATCTTCCCAGCTATCCAGAGATGTTATATTTTGTGAAAGTTTCATATTATTAATTTCATATATTTAAAATTGGAACAGAAATTATACATTTAGTATCACTAATGGACTTTAATGCCAAGACAAATGAACCAAACCAAAGCACCTAGTTTCTCTGAGTAGGTAAAAGAAAAATAATTAATTACAAAAAAAACTTACTCTTCTTCTTAAGCAGGATAAAAAAAACCCTCATAATTTTGCCTTCAATTTAAAACTAACATTCATAAAAAAAAAAAAAAAAAAATTACCAAAGTAATGACTCCCAACTTACCAAGATATCCCAACTATACGAAAATGTACACATTACAGGAGCAGACAATGATGGAAGCTTTTATTTGTACTTAACTAATTATTTTTTTACCATCATCTACTGTGATGATGTTATACCAATAACAAAAATGTTATTGCATTAACATTATAATACTGTGCACCATTTTCCCTTTTAGCCATTGCAATTTACTTTATTACCAGGGGCGGACTGACCATTTGGAAACTCGGGCACTGCCCGAGGGCCCGGGGTCAGTAGGGGGCCCCATGAGATGCCCCTGGTACCTTTTTCATAGGCTTTTTTGAGTTTGGGCAAGGACACAGGGGCCCCATGATCCCCTATTGCCTGGGGGCCCCATGAGTTGTGAATCCGCCCCTGTTTATTACAATAACTTTTCCTTATATTGTGGTATTGAATGTTACTGTACAACCTATTTTCTGCACAGAAATCAACCAGCTTCTAACCTCAGCTTGTTCAATTAAGCTTTGGCAATAAAACCTGGAAGCTGGTTTCTATGCAGAAGTGAGCCTGATTTTGAACACTCCAGCTTTAGTAAATAAACCCCTATATCTGCATTTTATTGCAGTCTATGCCTTCACTAGGGAAATTCACTTTCAGTAATGGTCCTGGTCATCATTGCTTCAGGTACAGAAGGTGATGAGAAATTCAAATTACTCTGTTGTCACATTGACAAGAATACAAGAAAACTTTTACAAGAGGGGAATTATTTTTTTATTACAACTGAAGGGAGAATTATTTTTTGATTACAACTGTTTAAGGGAACTGTTTCACTCTGGAAAGATCTTCTTGACTTGCTGTGTTTCTGGAGCAGGAAATAAAAGGAAATGTCATCGATGTGATGAAGAAAATAAAAAAAATCTGACAAGGGTCTTAACGATTCCTTACTCTGACCAAAACCAAGTCAAGATTTTGCTTTTGTATACACTTTACTATATGAAAAAAAGAACAGTAAAACTGCTGTACAACATTGCATATACTATATTCTTTTGTACCTACTTTTGTTGCCTGTTGCTCTTACTTTTCTTCTCTAGCCTCAAATAGCATGTTATTCTGCCTTTGTTTTTTCTTCATTAACTATACTTATCTGATTCAGCAAGTTACAAATACAGTACACCCAATATCTGACAGCTTAGTTGCTTTTCGAACGTTTGTTCCACTTGACTTGAAATAAACATTACCCCTTTTTACATGGACATTTCATGTGTTCATTTTGCTTGTGTGTGTGTATACTGTATACAGTATATCTTCTATAGTGAGAGTATATATATATATATATATATATATATATATATATATATATATATATATAAAAGAAATGGTAATTTCTTAACAGCTTGAGTGTGCTAAATGCTCAAAGCAAAATTCACCTGGTACTGAGGTGGAAAGGTGTCTGCATGCAGTGTTGTCAGAACTGTAGGGCATCTCCCTGTTCACCAATCCTATGGATAGCATGGCCTCTTAGGAACAGGGTTCTTGCACAGGAGGCTTTTTGGTTGTTCACAAAGAAGTGTGGAGATACCACATGACAGCAAGCAGAGTTGACTGGCTGAAGATAGTGACTGTCCCAATGCACAGAATCTGATGTGATTCCAGTGTGGCGATTGACATTACAGCTATGCTGAACTGGTATGCAGAACCCCCCTCCCCCCACCAACAGTGGTAGCCAGGAAGAGAAGGAAGAGAACGGCAGTACCCCTATTCTCAGCTAGGAATCCCAGGCCAAGAGAGCGTGGCAGTCCCTTGCTGTAGAATATATATGCTTTCCCAGTGTCCCTCTGGTTTTTGTAGTCCTATTGGCACTCAGGAACACAGCATGTACTTGCTATAGGACTACAGGCAGGATTCTCAGCTGTACAAGAACTGTAGCCACTTTGCTAACAGGAAGTGATGTAGCAGTCCCAGTACTGGGCACTAGGGGGAAAAAGGATTAATTGTAGTCCCATTTGCAAGTGTCCTTAGCTGGCATAATATATCGTTATATAGCCTACACCTGGCTACATCCTCCCCCTGCTTGAACTCTTTGGTCCCCAAAGATGTAGTAGAAACTAATGTAGTACTAATTACTCAATACACAATAAGACATTTGATCATTAACTGTAAACAAGAAATCAACAAGGATTAATTGTAGTCCCATCTGTAAGTATCAATGACAGAACGATAGAGCTGGCACCTAGCATATATATATATATATATATATATATTCACACACTGTATCTATTTTTATGTTTATTTATATTTATGTAATAACTATATTTATGTTTTTGTGTTTTGTGTTTTTTCAGTTTGATCCAAGGATAAAGGGCCAGAAATTCACAGGGGAAAATTCCTAATGCATATTTATGCATTTTTCTTTACAAACTTAAATGTTTATTGGAAAGAACTTACTGGATAATATACATTACTTATATTACAATTAATATTACAAAGTTTGTTATTATGCTATTTTGTTGAATTTTCCAATAAAGCAGAATTATTTCTCCCTCAAATAAATAGTAGTCTTTTTATTATGTTTGTGTAATACCTTTTTGTGTCATGCAAGTACAGTCTTCTCACTATAAAGAAAACCTATTACTGCTCTGTGATGTCACCAATGACCAGCTTAGATGGCTGAAGATTTTAGGCTGCCCTATCTATCTTCTGTGACCTTACTATGGACTCACTATTGTGGAGGAAACGCTTTCTAGTCAATTGTAAAGATGCAGGAAACTGTTCACTACTTTCATCACAGAGTTGCACAATACTGCAAAAAACTGAAGATGTGCATCGATGACAATAAAACTTTATAGACCCTCATGCAGCATATCTCTGCCTAGGAACCACCCCACTCTGATGCCTTTTGCCCTAATGGTCTTAATCATAGGTATATGAGTGGTTTGGGGTAGCTTCTTTAAAACAAAAACACCACAAGAGAATTCCATGGTATTCTTGAAGGGACCTCTCACAAAAAATCCTACCCAAAATCTTACTATACCAGTTTGAAAAGAAGGACATTATCCAGTACAATCCTTCACAAGAAATGCTAGAATCTTCATTGATTAATGCAATAAATAATTTGCGCTAGTAAATGTATATAAATATATAAAAAATATAAAAATCATCAAATCATAAGTCCAAAAAAATATATATGCCAATACCACAAAAAAAGTGCAAAAAAACTTTTAAAGTGCAAAAAACTTTTGTGCAAAAAAATGTCTAAATATGAAAAATTTCACCAAAAAAACCTTGATAATATGATGGCAGATCATCCATAGATATATTTTCAGAAACGAAACTCTGCAACACACCAAACCTCATAGATCAAATAACAGGATGAAAGAAACTTTGCAATTAATCGGAAATCCACTTCTCCAGAAGAAAGAGACCACCTTCAATCGTATCCATGGGGGGAAATGCCAGACACTCGAGAGAAACAGAAAGAAACAGTGTGTTGCAGAGTTTCGTTTCTGAAAATATATCTATGGATGATCTGCCATCATATTATCAAGGTTTTTTTGGTGAAATTTTTCATATTTAGACATTTTTTTGCACAAAAGTTTTTTGCACTTTAAAAGTTTTTTTTGCACTTTTTTTGTGGTATTGGCATATATATTTTTTTGGACTTATGATTTGATGATTTTTATATTTTTTATATATTTATATACATTTACTAGCGCAAATTATTTATTGCATTAATTGTTACACTTTATATATGGTGATTTTTTTGCAGCTGGTACACTATAAGTAAGTTATATAATTTTGACCATAGGCGCTATTATTAATTTTTTCTTAATCTTCATTGATTGATTCATTGATTAAAAAAATCAATCCAATCATTGCAGGATCTTAGGTTTTGGCTTCACTTCATATTGATTCTGCATTTACTTTGAGGTAAAAATCTATTATGCAATCATTTTTTACCAGTCTTTGGATAAAGTGCCCTGTATGTCCACATTTCACTTTAAGGATTCCCTTTTTGGATCTATTTATTCAGGTATTAATATTATCATTATCATTTTTATCTAATTATTATTAGAAGTATTTTTGGATCAGCTCTGGTTAGAACCGACCCAGGTAGGAGAATATGTAGTTGTATATTGTAAGTGCAAGCATGAAAAGGGAAGTCATCAATATTGATAGAGTTGGCAGATTATTTGTATGCTAATTCCAGGCTAACTGTAATGAGAAAAACGTTACTTGGCCAAACGGCCAATTGTTTACTGTCATAGGTAAGGAGGATCTTAAACACTGTAGCTGGCCTAACTTGTTGCTTTCAATAAGATGCAAGTAAAGCCTTTTCATGTTATGATCAAAAGTGTTTGGTCAGCCAATCAAATACTGCTCCAGCTTTACTTGCTGTATATGAAGGAAGTTTTAACTGTTAAGAAAAGGATCATGATCTGGGAGTTAGTATGAAAGCACAGGTCTAGAATATAGTATGCATCATTGCATACATGAAAGCCAATCTAGATCTGTAAGCTCGAAAGAGTAGGGCCCTCTTACCCCTCGTACGTTGTTTGTTATTGTTGTACTGTGCCATGTATTGTCCCCCCCTCTATTGTACAGCGCTGAGCAAACCCTTTGGCGCTATATAAACTCGTAGTAATAATAATAATAGATCGAACATACACTGCTCAAAAAAATTAAAGGAACACTTTGAAAACACATCTGATCACAATGGGGGAAAACATGCTGGATATCTATACTGACATGAACTATCTCCTGCCACTAGACCCAAAAAGAACAATCTTACTTTCATTAGTCCACAAAATGTTGCGCCATTTCTCTTTAGGCCAGTCAATGTGCTCTTTGGCAAATTGTAACCTCTTCAGCACGTCTTTTTGTCAACAGTGGGACTTTGCGGGGGCTTCTTGCAGATAGCTTGGCTTCACATAGGCGTCTTCTAATCGTAACAGTACTCACAGGTAACTTTAGACCTCCTTTGATCTTCCTGGAGCTGATTGTTGGCTGAGTCCTTGCCATTTTAGCTATTCTTCTATCCATTCGAATGATAGTTTTTCGCTTTCTTCCACGTCTTTCAGGTTTTGGTTGCCATTTTAAAGCATTTGCGATCATTTTAGCTGAGCAGCCTATCATTTTCTGCACTTCTTTATATGTTTTCCCCTCTCCAATCAACTTTTTAATCAAGGTACGCTGTTCTTCTGAACAATGTCTGGAACAACCCATTTTCCTCAGAATTTCAGAGAGAAATGCACTGTAACCAGCATGTACAACATTTGCTGCCTTCCTTCTTTAAAAAAGGGTAATAATTGCCACCTGTTTTTCAAAGAATGAATGACCTCACTAATAGAACTCCACACTGCTATTATTTTGAACATATGCCCCTTTCAATTAGTGATTCAATTCCACAGAATCAGCAGCATGCATGTTATGACTGTTGGGTCTGTTGGATTTCTATTACTCTACTACACCTGCTAGTAAATTATTTGCCATGTAGAAACATCATTTCTACCGAAAACAGTGATTGATCAGGTTATTGATGTCTGACTGCTATTATTTTGAACACAACTGTACATAGAAAACAGGCTGTGACATACCTCAATGGGAGTGCAAACAGTGAGAGCAGTCCACTTCAGAAACTCTTTTGCAGCTCTGCTGCTTAGGAATCATGTCAAGATCTTCCTGACCATCAAACACAAGTTCCCAGTGCTGGTGCACAGATGCTGTAACTCAAATGTCAAGTCAAGTGTCAAATTGTCACTTTCCTTTCTGCTCCTTTGCAACACATATTTCTGGGAAATGAAGCCCTGAACTCTGACTAGGACACTACCATAAGCTCAGTACATGCCTATGCTATTATTGTGCCTGTTCTCTGAAAAACCTCACCTGGACTGCCATTTTACACAGTGGCAAGGCCTTGCCCTGCCACAAACATATAAAGACAAACAAAATTACATTGTTGAATAAGTTTTCATTGAGGGTGCCCTGGCAAAACCAGGGTGCATTGGCAAAATGCCTAACATTTGTATACAGGCCAGCAGGTGAAGCCTGCCTTTTAGTTACACAGCCACAGGCTTAGATTGTTGCACCATTCTAGGCACTGACATTCTAACAGCCAATGACAGCATCAGTTGATAAGGTGGACCATGAGTGCCTGCACAGCATCCTTGTTTGCCCCTCTCCTGACCCTCTCTGTCCACACTGGGGTCACATTAGCTGAGTGAGGAGGGAAACTATGGAAGAAGAGAGACATTGAAATACTAGTCAGTACCAGTGTGCAAAGCCATGTTTGCTTTAAAAGACTAAATCATCTCAAATGTTGGGTGTCTTATGTGTGTGTATGTTGCTGCATAATGGAAAACTATTAGTTTTAGTTTTTCACATTTTAGAATTGGGTGCCTCAAGATTGTGCAGAATTTTGAAGGGTGCTTTTACTGGAAAAAGTTTTAGAAACACTGGAGTAGCATAGCAAACATGTCAGCAATTGTAAAAAAAAATTGAAAGGTAATGAACAAATTTTGCATGCATTCACAAATGTAAAGTATGTATTTAACCGCTTGCCGGCTACATCACAAGGATGTACAGCGGCAAAGTGGGCTCCCTGCAACTGGATCACATACCCACTAAGTGATCTGTATGCTCAGATAGGGAGTGCACACCCCCAGCCCAGGTGTGTTGTGATTAGGCACATTACATGCCCATCAGAGTCCTGGCCAATGGTTGATCGCCGACTCCCGGTGATTGGCTCTGAGCTTCAATGAACACAGCTTTGTGAATGTAAACACAGAGCTGTGTTCAGTGACAGGAAATCTCATTGTTTGTTCATTAGCTGGTAAGCAGTGAGTGAAAACAACTCAATCAGCAGTAAAAGCAGCACACAGTATACACATAAACACTTGCTAGGCACACATTTAACCCCTTGTGCGCCCTAGATTTTAACCCCTTCCTGCTCAGCGTGATAGGAAAGAATTGAAGGAAAGGAGGGGAGGAAGGGAAGGAAGGAATGAGGGAGGAAGGAAGGAGGAAAAGAGGGGGAAGAAGTGAAGGAAGGAATGGAGGAAGGAAAGAAGAAAAGAATGAAGGAATTAAAAACAGGAAGGAAGAGAAGGGAGGGAAGAGGAGGGAAGAAGGAGAGAGGGAAGGTATGAAAAGAAGAAAGAAAAGAGTTAGAAAAATGTAAGGAAAGAGAGGTATTAAAGAAGAGAGAATGGGAAAGAAGGGAGGCAAAGAAGTAGTAAAGGATAGTAAGGAAGGAAAAGGAAAGGAAGGAAGGGGAGGGATTGAAAAAATAAAGAAGGCAGTTAAAAAAGGAAAGGAAAGGTTAAGAAGGAAGAAAAAAGGAAAGGAAAGCGAAAAGAGGGGAGGGAAAAAGGAGTAGTAAGAAGTGAAGTATGCTTAGGCTGCTCTCCTTTGCTAAAAATCATTCACTACACCAAAAGCATATTTGGAATTTGGTAAATGTTTGTAAATCTTTTCTTCAAACAATTGGCAAGCATGCATGCGTGCAATGCATGCTTGCCAATTGTTATGATCCATATCTCCTCTATTCCATACTTCTTCCTTCTTTACTCTTTTCTTCTCCTTTCCTCCTTTCCTATCCTTTACTTCTACATTCCGTTCTTTTCTTCCCATCCTTCCTTCCTTCCTCTCTTCATTCCTTCCTTTCTTCCATTCCTCCACTCCCTTTCTATCTTTTTTTCTTCCTTCCTTTCCTTCCATCCATCCATCCTTTCTTCCCTTCCTTCCTTCCATCCCCTTCCTTCCTTTCCTATCTTTTCTTCCTTTCTTAATTTCCTCCCTCCTTCCCTCTATTCATTTCCTTTTATTTTCTTCCCACGTTCTTTTCTCCTTGCTTCCTTGCATGCTTCCCTTCCATCTATTCTCTAGCCTTTCTTTCATTTTCTTCTTTTTTTTTCTTTCTTTTATTTTTCCTTCTTTCCTCCTTTCCCAATCCTTCCTTCATTCTTTCCATCCTTATTTATTTCCTTCCTCTCTTCCCTTCCTCCCTCCTTCCATCCTTCCCTTCTTCCCCTTGCTTTCCTTCTTTTTTTCTGTTCTTCCTCTTCCTTTCTAATTTTTTTGCCTTGCCTACCTTCCTTCTTTCCATCCCTCCTATCTTCATGGCTTTGCTTTCTATTATTTATTTGATATTTTTTTTCCTTCACTCCCTTCCTTCATTCCTCCCTCAATTCTTTGTTCCTTCCTTTCTCCCTCCATCCTTCCCTTATTAGCCTCCATTCCTTACTTTCCTATTTTCCATCTTTCCTTTACTTTCTTCCATTTTCCTACCTTTCCCTACCTTTCCACCCTTTTCTTCCTTCTTTTCCTCCCTCCCCTTCCATCCTTTCTTTCCTTCCTTCCATATTTCCATCCTTCCTTCTTTCCTCCCCTTTCTTCCTTTCCTTCTTTTACTTCCTTCCTTTCTTCCCTTCCTACAGTTCCATCGATCCCCCTTCTTTACTCTTCTTTTCCTTTCATCCTTCCTATTATTTCCTTCCGTCCTTTTCCTTCCCTTCCGTCCTTTCCTTTTGTTCCTTCCTTTCTCTTCCCATTTTCTTTCCTTTCTTTACTTTCTACCTTCTCATCCTTTCTTCCTTCGATCCTTCCTTTCCTTCCTTCTTCCCCTTGCTTTCTTTCTTTTCTTTACTTTCCTTCATCTTTCTTTCCTTCCTTCCTCCCATCCCTCCCCTTCCATCCTTTCCTTTCTTCCTCCCTCCCCTTCCTTCATTTCCTTCTTTTACTTCCTTTCTTCCCTGTAGGAACCCATCTTCCTTCTTTACTCTTCATTTCTTTTCCTTTCGTCCTTCCGTCCTTTCCTTCCCTTCCCTCCCCTTCATTTGTTCCTTCCTTTCTCTTCCCACTTTCCTTTCTTTCTCCTTTCCATCCTTCATTCCCATCCTTCCTTCATTCATTTCTTCCTGCTTTCTTTCCTTTCTTCCTTCCTTAGCTACTTGAGGAAAAAAGGAAAGGAAAGAAAAAAGGAAGGAGAAAAAAATAAGGAATGAAGGATGGAAAAAAAGGATAGGGAAGGAAGGAAGAAAGGAAGGGGAGGGAAGAAATGAAGGAAAGCAGGGGAGGAAATGAAGGAAGGAGGAAGGGGAGGGAAAGAAGGAAGAAAGGAAGGAAGTTATGAAGGAAGGAAAGAAATAAGGAAGAAAAGAATGAAAGAAGGATGGGGAGTGAGGAAAGGAAGAAAAAAAGAAAGGAAGGACAGAGAGGGGATGAAAGGAACAAAGGAAAGAACATGGGAAGAAAAAAAACACAATGGAAAGCAAAAGAGGGAAGGAGGAAGAAAGGAATAGTAGGAAGAGAAGAAAAAAAAGGAAGGGGATGGAAGGAAGGGAATATTGAAAGGACGGAAGAAAGAATGGAAGGAATGAAGGAAAAAAAGGAATGGAGGAAAAAAGGAAGGAAGGAAGGAATGGAGTGGAGGTTGGGATGGAAGAAAGGAAAGAAAGGAAGGAACGTGGGTAGAGAGAGGAAAGGGAGGGAAGGAAGATGGATGGAACTGTAAGAAAGGAAGGTAGGGGAGGAAGGAAGGAAAGAAAGAAAGGACGGAAGGGGAGGGAGGAAAAGAAGGAAGAAAGAAAAGGAAAGATGGAGGATAGGACAGTAAGGAAGAAAGGTAGGCTAGGAAGAGAAGGAAAGAGGGGGGAAGGAAAGAACAAAAAAAGGAGGGAGGAATGAAGGAAGTGTTTGAAGGAAAATAAAATATTAAATATAAAAAAAAAAGCAAAGCCATGAGGGATGGAAAGAAGGAAGGCAAGGAAAGGAGTACGGAAAGAGGTGGAGGGAGGGAATTAAAAAAATAGGAAAGGGGGAAGGAAAAGATTGAAGAACGGAAAAAAGAAAGAAAGGAAGGGGAAGGATTAAAGGAAGTAGGTAGGAAGGGCAGAGATGAAGGAAAAAAGTTATGAAGGAAAGAAAGAAAGAAGGACGGAAAATTTGAAGGAAGGACGAGAAGGAAGGAAGAAAAAAAGAAAGGAAGGAAGGAAAAGAGGGGAGGAAGGGAAGCATGAAAGGAAGGAAGGAGAAAGGAACGTGGGGAAGGAAAGGGAAGGAGGGAGGAAATGAAGAAAGGAAGGAAGGAAGAAAAGATAGGAAAGGAAGGGGAAGGAAGGGAGGAAGGGAAAAAGATAGAAAGGGAGGGGAGGAAGAATGGAAGGGAGGGAAGGAAGGAGGAAACAAGGAAAGAAGAAAGAAAGGATGGGAGGGGAGGGAGGAAGGAAAGATTGAAGAAAGGAAGGGCCGTACGGCCGTCAGCTTACTTAAAGTAAACCCATTCTTCTGGAACAACAGTTATGCAGCCACTACGAAAATTGGAAAGACAAAGGTTTGATTGCAATTACACTTCCTTACCTAGGAAATAATTTAACCTTCTCCATTGACCTCCACCTCCAAAAGAAAACTAACCTGCAACTTTTTTTACAATTCGGTGGTAGGGAAGTTTTTACACATTCTTGCAAATTCACTGCATTTGGTATTCTTGCACATTCTTGGTATTCACTGCATTTTAATGAATTTTAAAAGAATTTTTGCGGCAAAAGGTTGCAGATGCAGGAAAACACGTGTAGATGTGAACTTATAGCGTTGGCAAAAAAAATGTGCACCTGCAACCTTTCGCCCTCAAAATTCTCTTACTAACTCTTAATTATGGCTTTTCCATGCCATTTAGATACCAGATGCAGCGAATTTGCAGGAATTTGCAGTAACTTAGGGAATTGTAAAAAAGTTGCAGTAACCTTTTTAATTTATCATATCTGCAAGTCTGCACTAAGTAGCCTGTTTAAACCTTGTAGAACCTCAAATGTGTGAATGAAGTCTTACAGCTCATCCTTTGTTACAAAGAATAGACCAGTTCTCAATAAGGAGAAACAGTTAGTTCAAATAGTTAGTATAGGTAAACACTAGGTGCAAAATGCTGTCTGGTTGCGGTTTGGTTCCATAATTAGCGCATGCACTAATTTCATTTTGAATGGGCTGAATTCACGCCACATTGAATTCAGTGAATTGGACATGTGAATTGGCAGGAATGCAGTTCATAGAAGAACTGAGGCTTAAAATGAGTACCTATCTTAAAATGAGGACCTCTATTGGCAACATCCTAAATGAAAACGCCTGAAATATTAATTATAAAATTTTGCATATCTGCTAAAAAAATGCTCTGAAGCCTGAAAAAAACACTTGAAAAAAATGCCTGAATGCCCTTAAAAAGATTGAGCTGATGAAACAGCATCTTCCATTTGAAATGTTTGATTGGTTTTAGTGGCGCTGAAAGTAGAAGTAAAATGATACTGTTTGGAATTTTTGGAGACATGGAATGAAATGAAAGCTTAACATCTTGCCGACCAGCCACTGTAGAAATATGGTGGCAGGGTGGCACGGCTGCGCAAAACCACGTTTTAAAACGTGCTTTTGCAAAACAGGTAGGGGGCACATGCGAGGCGCGCCACAGCCCTATCTGCACCGCCAATCAGGGCCGCGGGTGTCAGTCGCCAGGTCACGACCTGTCATTACCTGCCGTGTCCCAGTGATTAGTGGCAATCACTGAGAGAGCTGATCACTGTATTGGTGTCACTGGGGATGTCAGTGACCCCAAGTCAGTTCCCCCCCCAGTGTTAGAATGTCCGCTGCAGTCCCGCAGTCCTGCCATAAGTAGCTGATTGCCGCCGTTATTAGTATAAAAAAAAATTAAACATCCCAGTATCTTTCCCGCCATTTGTAAACGCTATAACTTTCTCGTAAACCAATTAATTTACACGCATTGGGGTTTTTTTTAGCAAAGACATGTTGCAGAATGCATTTTGGCTGAAATTTATGATAAAATTAGATTTTTACATTTTTTTACTGGACATGTTTTATAGCAAAAAGTCCAAAATATTGTTTTTTTTCTCAAAATTGTCAGCCTTTTTTTTTATAGCACAAAAAATAAAAAACGCACAGGTGATCAAATACCACCTAAAGAAAGCTCAATTTGTGGGAAAAAAAGGTCGTAAATTTAATTTGGGTGTAGTGTTGCATGACTGCGCAGTTAACACAAACATCTGTAACCGCTTCCTGACCACCCTATAGCAGAAATACTGCTACAGGGTGGCATTGGTACGCAAAATCATATATATATATATATATATATATATATATATATATATGATTTGCGCTCCCATGGTTGTCACACCCCTCCAATCAGATTGCCGTCAGTACACCAGTCATCACATTTAACCCCTTGATTGCCAGGAGCACGCTCATGTACAATAAACCTCCATTGCTAGTATAGTGTCTGAACGGGTCAATATCTTTGATCACATCAGCACTATACCAGCTTTCACATTAGTATAGTGTTCCCAAAAACGCAGCGTTAGTGGGATCAGCACCTGCCAGCACCTGAGTTTAGCCCCTACGCTTACCCCCCTTGCCCAGAAAGTACAGTGTCAGTAGGTCCCTGTCACTTGATACATTGCATACAAAACTGCAGTGTTCGCAGAATCAGGCCTGATCTCTCTTAGCACTTGCCGGTAAATTTTGATGACTCTCATATGCAGCAGAGTGCCAGTACTAGTGCCTTTGGTGAACTGTCGAGTACCAGCGGTCTAGTACATCTTGGTCTTTCACATACCTCCTTGATTTTTGGAGCTGTTTTTCACGGAATATCTGTATGCGTTGATTGTGGATCAAAGCAATTTATATGCTCAACAATTTATAGCCGCCAACCCAAATTCAAACCTTGCCAGACCAGTCGCATGGAAACTTATTACGGTTTTCGAATTAAATATTTTTGGGGCCTAACCCTCAACATGGGCATTACTGAAAAAAATGAATTGTGGTTGTATTGGTCCGCAGACCCGATTCATCATATGCCCGTGTTCTCTGCTGCCATGGCCAGGCATAGATATAAGAGTATAATGTGTTTTATGCATTTCAACGACAATACACTGTCATCCTTGGGGTGACCCTGAATTTGACCGGCTCCACAAAATTCAGCCCCTCGCAAATCACTTTAACCAAAAATTTGCAGATGTCTATACTCCCCAGCAAAACATCTGCGTTGATGAGTCCCTCATTAATTTTTCTGGCCGCCTTGCATTCAAACAATTTCTCCCCTGCAAGTGTGCCAGATATGGGGTCAAGATGTAGAAGACCTGTGAGAGAGCAACAAGCTATACTTATAAGTTTCGGATTTACGAGGGAAAAGATAGTCACGTGGATCCCCCTGGATGCCCAGACTACATGGGGAGCAGTGGCAAGATAGTGTGGGACTTGGTGTCATCCTTTTTCCATAAGGGGTATGACTTATATGTGGACAATTTTTATTCAAGCGTGCCACTATTTAGACATTTGTTCAATCTTGGAACTGGCGCTTGTGGCAAAGTGAGACCTAATGTGAGCCCACCATTAGACGTGCGTGGATGCAGGGCGGTATATTCTAATGATGGGCGTACCACACACTTTTTCTGGCAGAGATTTCTTCTCATTTTTGTCATTCAGTCCACAGGCTGCATACAAAAAAAAAAGAACATAGTATATATACCCAACAAGGACCAGCGACGTACTGGTACATCACTGGACTTTGAATGGTTATACCAGGATGATGCCTACGGCTGCAGGCATCATCCTGGTATTGTTTTCTTCAGCCGGCGACCGGCTTTCATGTAAAAGCAATCCTAGTGGCTAATTAGCTGCAGGATTGCTTTTACAAGCAGCGGAAGATTATGCCCCCCTCCCCCGCTGCCTTCCACGGCCTTCTCGGGCAGTCTCGTGCCATCGGGGGAACCTGAGAATGCAGCCGGTGTTTCTGCCAGCTGACCATAGAGCTGATTGGAGACCAGAGTAGTGCCAATCATCTCTATAGCCTAAGAATTCGGAAGCTACAAGCATTTTATCACTTCAGTTTTGCAGGATATAAACAGCACCATTTGTAAATTGGGAAAGCATCTGATCACACCGATTTTGGTTTGAATAGATAATGTAAGGGCAGAGGAGAAATCTAGAGCCTGATAGACCCTAGATTTCTCAAAAAAGAATATATGACAATGCCCATTGAAGTTATAGTGGATATTTGTATTCCCTGTTATAGCATTATAAGTGATCAAAAAAAAATGAAAGGTACAAATGTAAAAATAATAAAAAAAGAATCAAAATAAGTAAAAAAAAAAACATTTCCCCTCCCATGCGCGCACACCTGTGTGCACAAGCCTTGACCCTGTGTCGGTATGTAAACAGCGGTTGCACCATGCATGTGAGGTATTGCCGTGAACGTCAGATTAAGGGCAGTAATTCTAACAGTAGATCTCCTCTGTAAATCTAAAATGGTAGCTTTTAAAGGCTTTTAAAGCATTGCCTATGGATATTAAAAATGTTTGCAGTTTGTCGCCATTGCACGGGGCATGCACAGTTTTAAAGCATGTCATGTTTGGTGTCTATTTACTCGGCATACCATTATCTTTTATATTTTATGAAATAATTGGCCACTATATTGTGTTTTTGTGCATTAAAAGTAAAAAAAAGTGTATTTTTTTTTTAAATTTGCATTTGAAAAATCGCTGCACGAGTACTATGTGCCATAAGAAATTGTAGTACCCACCATTTTATTCACTAGGGTGTCTGCTTTAAAAATATATATAATGTTTGGGGGTTTAAATTAATTTCCTAGCAAAAAATACTGATTTTTTTCATGTGCCATGTATTGTCCCCCCTATTGTACAGCGCTGAGCAAACCCTTTGGCGCTATATAAACTCGTAGTAATAATAATAATAATAATGTGAACAAAAAGTGTCAGAAAAGGCTTGGTCTTCAGGTGGTTAGAAGAGTGAGTGATGTGTGGCATAAACTTCTAATGCTGGACATAAAACACCCCCACCCCCCAAAATGACCCCTTTTTGGAAAGTAGACACCCCAAACTATTTGCTGAGAGGAATGTTGAATCAATAGAAGAATTTATTTTTTTACCACAAGTTTTTGGAAAATGACAAAAAAAAATTGTTTTTTTTTTTACACAAAATTGTCACTTAAATGATTTACTGCTCACACATGCCATGGATATATGTGGAATTACTCCCCAAAATACATTCTGCTACTTCTCCTGAGTATGGGGATACCACATGTGAGAGACGTTTTGGCAGTCTAGCCAAGTACAGGACCCCAAAATCCAATAATCATCTTCAGGCTTTTAAAGGGCTTTAGTTCATCATTACACTTCCAGACTACCTATCACAGTTTCGGAGTCCCTGAAATGCCAGGATAGCACCTACCCCCCCCCCCCCCCAAATGACCCCTTTTTATCTCTCTT